>NC_079518.1:21345070-21586777 GCF_000801105.2 Raphanus sativus | reverse complement strand
AAATATATCGAGCATGATATCAAGCGGATCGAGACGAAAATACCAGAGAGGCATGAAGAAAACTCAATCCTTGTACTCCACACTCCTTGAGTGAAAAATCCATCCACTTCATTATGAAAAGAGCCGTTGAACGACTGACTTCAAACGATCTCGAACTACTTCAAGGGCTAGTATATCCCTTTCCCTAGAAGAAGCAAATATATATTATCTATACCGAATCATGGAAAATCACAAACAAAATCCAAATCATCACTAAAAGGTCCCAACCACGAAATCATGCATGTTAAACCAAGTCAATGCAGAAATACTCTAAGACCGCATGTTTTCTAAACATATATTCAAACAAAAGCAAAGCCACAAGAGGCAGTAAACGCGATATAGTCCGCAATGGCGTACTACGAGTTGCACACAAACAAAGTCAATGATTCGCAGCCTGAATACCTCGACCTATCATCGGATACACAAAGTACACATGATCGAACATCCAACACCGTTGTTGGGCCCGAATATGGCTCGTTAGCTGACGTTAGAACCAAAACAAGTATTGAGTCGCGACAAAGTCCAATACATATCGTCGACCTGAGCTAAGGTTTACTACGGAGCCGGAGGCTGGAAGCTAAAGGCAATCTTCGACGATAAAGAGGAAGCTCATATCACAACAGAAGGAGCACATGACCCGGTCAAAGGGGAAGCTGTTGCGGATTCCTCAATAAACGGAGAGGATCTCGGAAATCAGTTGAAGACAATCAAAGGAAGTCCAAGACTATTTAAAGAGAAGGTCGAGGACTAAGGAAGGGATTCGACCCTTATTCATTTTCACGATTATTCATATCATCTCTAGAGCAGTTTATTATATTTGTAATCATCAAGAGAAACATCTTTTGTAACCATTCTTTTATCACATTATCAATACAAATCATCATTCATTCTACAAGTTCTTACGGGATTCAGCTCACGATTATATTTTCCTAATCCTTTCCTAAACTATAACCTGACCTAAAATCAGGAGGTGAGTTTAGTCTCTCACAATTGGCGCCGACTGTGGGGAAGAAACAATCGAATCCCTTACCCTAACTTGAGGATGAATCCTACCGATCAGACAACAAATCCGTCTGACCTTAACCTCCCGATTCAGAGCGATGGCTCACCGAACGATGGAGGCTCTACCCTTGTAACCTCAGAACCTCGACGTGGCGACCACCGATCTGGACAACAGCTTTCGATTAACGCTCGAACGAGCCAGACTGTAACCGGAGCTACTAACCCGAGATCGACAAGTGGAACCGTCCCCGGGCTTCCAATCACCGAGAATCCTCAGCAGCAAGCCGTTCCGAATCAAACGGAGGCTCAGCTTTCTGAGATTCGTCAGATGATGATGCAACTAGTAAACAAAGCTCAGGAAAGTGAGCGTACGATGCATCAGCTAGCTGTTCGACAGCAACGATTCGAAGAGATAACAAGATCTCTAGACACAACAACCTAACCACCGCAACGTCAAGCTCCGAGGGTCATTTTCCGAGATCGATTGACAGATCCTCATTCCCCCGAGGACGTTTAGACTTTTCCCCTGATAACACTGCTCCGGAAGGACGGGGATCTGCCTTCCAGACACCTCATACTGGGGCAGCTCCCGTGTTTAACCCACCTATTACCAGTGCTATGGGAAGTAACGTAGCGACAACCAGCTCCACACCCAGCCAGATTGCTGACCGGAGCACTCGCTTACCTCCTCCGCCGCCTGATTTTGGGGCCGGAGCAGGAGTATCCTTCCCATCCGGGGGCAGAACATCAGCCTCGGTTTATCAAACCAGAAGCTCAACCCCCGAACGGGGACGGGAATCGAAGGGTAGCCTCCGATAACCCAAGAGCTGGTGAGCGACTTAGCCCACCAACTGCATGGGAAGACGAGCCAACAAGATTCCGTCAGGAACCTGCCCGCCGGGTACCTAATAACGACCTAAATGTCCTTCCCTCAGAAGGACCTGAAGCTATCCGTAGATATATGGAACAAACTCACGCAGCTCTCCAAAAATTGGGAGCTCAAGTCCATAAAGCTACGAGCTCAGCTCCCGAAATCGATAGCTTGATCGAAGAAACCCGTGGAACTCCATTCACTGACAGAATTTCCAGCTCCTACATAAGAGATACCCGAAAAATCAGAATTCCCGAGTATGATGGGACCTCTGACCCAAAGGCCTATTTGAGAGCTTTCCGATTGGCTATCGTGAAAGCCCATTTTACACAGGAAGAATGTGAAGCAGGTTACTGCAGGACATTCGCCGAAAACTTGGTCGGAACAGCCCTTGAGTGGTTCTCTGGTCTCAAACCAGCATCGATAGATAGTTTCGATCAGTTAACTAGTGCCTTCATGAAGCAGTACTCGACTCATATCCTGAAGCAAGCCTCTGAGGCCGACCTTTGGAAGGTCAGACAAGGAATGGGGGACTCACTACGAGTCTACATCGAGAAATTCCGGGCAATAAGAACTATGCTCTCGAATCCGAACGATCTAGTCGCCATCGAGGCTCTTAGGAGAGGTCTATTCTATATCACAACAGAAGCTAAGGTCTTAAAATCCTTCGAACGAAGCCAAGCTTGATAAGCCTAAACCTAAGGTCTCAAAATCCTTAGAAACTACCAAGGTCTTAAAATCCTTTAAACAAAGTCAGGTCTCCATTGACCTCAACCTAAGGTCTTAAAATCCTTAGAAACCATCAAGGTCTTAAAATCCTTCGAACAAAGACAGGTCACCTCGGACCTAAACCTAGAATCTCGAAATCTTCAACAAAATACAAAGGTCTTAAAACCCTTATCAAATTTCGAAAGGTCTTAAAACCCTTATCAAATTCCGAAAGGTCTTAAAATCCTAAGTAAGTTCCAATGGGTCTTAAAATCCCGTAAACAAATTCAGGTTCCCAAAAACCCCCACCTAAGGTACCCGAGTTAAACTCAGGTTCCTAAAAACCTTGAGCTAATCTCGATACTTCAAGAACCCCTCTTAAGCGGCCAAAAATGATCCAAGTCTCCAAGACTTATCACGAAATCAGAAATCTAATTCGGAGGACTCATTAAACCTCTTAATTAGTAACAGAAGCATTCCCTATCAAAATTCTTAACCAAATTTGACTAAGTCAAATCGAAAGACTTGGAACAAAACTGAAAACCAAGTCTTGATAGATAAAAGGTTTAAAGGCCTCCTCAGGCCAACAAAGGTTCAAAAAAGACCTTAACGAAAACAAAGGTTTAAAAGCCTCCTCAGGCCATAAGTTTTAAAAACAAAAGAGACAGAAGCCCATTGGGCAGAAGTTTTGGAACATAAAGAGCATCGGCTCTTAACCTTCCTTGGATCCAGGATCAGCTTCATCATCCTTATCCTTCTCGATAGGATCACCCTCCTTGGCAGAAGCCTCCACTTCAGCATCCTGGTCGACACCTCCCGGGGTCGTCTCAACTGGGACTAGATCAGGAGATACCGAACCCAAGTTAGAACCATATTCTCCAGAAAACGCCGGATTAAACATATTGATCTCAAAAGTACCTGAGCTCTCGGAGAATTGTGGAATGGGGAGCTTGCTGACTGAGAAATCAGAAACTTGAGCCTTCTCATACGCAGCAGCAGCCTCCGGGATCAAAACCATCAAACGGTGATACTCCTCTTCAGCATTCTCAATCTCCTTAGACAATAAATCCTTCAGAAGTTCGGTGTTCGCCTGAAGCTCCTGAACATAGATCAGGGCGTCGGTCTCATCCTTCTTCTTGACAAACTTCTCCTTCACAGAGGTCAGGATCTTGTTGTAGGCATCAGCTACCTCCTTCTTACCTTTCCTAACAGCTAGCTTAACTTCAGCTTCTTTGTTCCTTTGACTAAGGTGAGATGAGGCGATCATCTCTTGAACCTGATGCTTAGCTACCCTGCAAGCAGCCTCTAACTCGTTGATCTTCCTGTTCTTCACCCGAATATCGATAGCCTGACTTTCGAGCTTCCCCTGCTGAGTGTCAGCCTTCAAACCGAGCCTCCCGACCTCAGCTTCAAGCTCAGAAACTCGAGCACGAGCTAGGTCGAGCTCCATCTTGGTAGTCTTGAATAACTCAGTAGCCTGAGCTAAATCCCCAGCACTGGGAGCACCATTCACGGTCTCCTCGAACCTCAGCTGAGCTCTGTTGATGGCTCCAGCTAACTGAAAAAGAAAAAAAAAACTAAAATTCAGAAAATGTCAACTTAGAGGCAAACCAAGAAAAAACAAGACTACGTACCTGACCCATGTGGTGAGCTATCTCAACGTATTCTTCCTTGTTGGTCAGACCATTGATTGAAGGCATAGAGCATCCAACCATCTTCATATGCCTCATGATGGTTGCCAAACCCCAAGGGTCATCCAAGATCGATTCCGGTTTAGAATGGGTAAAGTTCCAGCCGACGGTCCCTCCCCGCGAAGACGAGGAGGAAGACCTGGCGGGCCTATCTCCCAAATCAGTCCGAGACCTCTTGTTTCTCGGAGGTTCGACCTCAGAGGGATCTCTAGCAGCTTGAGGGTTAACATCAACTGGCGGGATCTCAGGACGAGGAACAACATCTTGAGCTCTGGTTTCAACTGGGTTAACATCCCTAACAGGAACAGAGGATCCATCGTCAAGGACCTCCTTCAGCGAGCTAAGGAAGGCTCCTCCTTGGGTCTTGTCGCTGCCTCACGAAGCACTGGCAGCTGCAGCAGGTTTGCTCCTGGAACGGAAAGAAGGCCTCATCTTGGGAGCTTGAGTCTTTTCGGTTTCGGAAGTACTAGCTCCAGTCGAAAGATCTACCACGAAAGGACCTTCAGAAACTAAACAAAGGAAAGCTTTTTAGTTATCTCCAAAAGCAAATCTAGAAATGAAAAATAGATAAGCGAAATCCGAAAAATACCTTCTAAATCTTCAGCTGGAATTGGGTCAGGAACCTGGCGTTGTATTGCTCCGGGAACCTAGCAGATCCGATGCGAGAGATGGTAAAAGATGCCCAAGTATTGGGACTTTGATATAGCTTCCGAAAAAGAGCTCTAGACAGCTTATCAGTAAGCTTAGGAGGATCCTCGATATCTGCACAAGAAACCAAGAGTTCAGCAAACAACAATAATCTGATATAAGCAAAGCACGTTCCTAAAAATCCTAACCAGATATATCGGACCAAATAACCGAGAGAGCACGACCCACAGGAACTGTTGTGGGGTCAATCTTGACGTAGAAATATTTTTTCCTCCAATCATCATCACTACCGGAGGACTTAAAAAGACCGAGCCTAGGACGACAAGGAAGGTAGTAGGTACCGCTGCCACCATCCTTACTAGAGCTCTCCTTGATCGTATAAAGACTCATCAATTCACTAAGTCCAACAGCGACCCCTTCTTCCTTAGCCCTGGTGATGAAACCATTTATCACCCGGATAACAGAGGGACAGAGCTGAGAGAGGGCCAACTGGTAATGGTCAAGAAGATCTAACAAAAGGTCTGGAAGCGGAAACCGGAGGTGGCATTTAGAGATATATTTCTCATGAATGCAAAACCAACCCTCCGGGGCGGTTTCAGGGGTTTCGTCGGAGGAACAAACCCTGGCCAACTCCTTTTGACCGTAAGCTTGAACCATGAGGTTAACGACCTCTTGGATCTTCAATGAAGAAGGCGAGTGAGGTCCCACAGAGGCGCTTCCGCCAGAAGCATCCTTCTTCTTCACCCGCTTGGAGACCCTTCCCGCAATTGAGTCTTTGGCTTCTTTCTTGTCTCTTTTCATTTTCTCACCGATCTCCTGTTTAACCTTCATTAAACGTTTGCCGGAGGCAGAAATCCCGGTCTCGCCGGAACCTTCTTTCGGAGGATCCATTAAAGAGAGAGGTAAGGAGAATCGAAAGGATTGAAAGGGGAAAAGGTGGAACAAGCTAACTAGATCTCTTAGGAACTAAGAACTCTAGGAAATTCGCAGAGGATCAATGGTGAATCGAAGGATGAAAGTAAAAAAAAAAAGCAAACGTAGTAAAATAAAGGAGTGGAGGAGAAGTTACCTTGAAAACCGAGTGGAGGCGTGGAGAATATGGACAGCGGCAGTTAATGCTAGCTACTTTATATCCTGTCAAGTCTCGAGAATCTGAGCAAATATTTCAAAACCTCTTTCATCCGAGCCGTTGATTTCATCAAAACCGTCAATTCAAGCGAATAATATCTTCGTTGAATATAGCTAGTAATCATTATCTCAACAGAAAAGATTGAGGTTCAGCGGCTAGGTTAAGCTCCCGAGTAAGAAGTCTTATCTCGAAAGCTGGGGGCAACTGTTGGGCCCGAATATGGCCCGTTAGCTGACGTTGGAACCAAAACAAGTATTGAGTCGAGACAAAGCCCAATACATATTGGCGACCTGAGCTAAGGTTTACTACGGAGCCGGAGGCTGGAAGCTAAAGGCAATCTTCGAAGAGGTCTCGATGAAGAGGAAGCTCATATCACAACTGAAGGAGCACAGGACCCGGTCAAAGGGGAAGCTGTTGTGGATTCCTCAATAAACGGAGAGGATCTCGGAGATCAATTGAAGACAATCAGAGGAAGTCCAAGACTATTTAAAGAGAAGGTCGAGGACTAAGGAAGGGATTCGACCCTTATTCATTTTCACGATTATTCATATCATCTCTAGAGCAATTTATTATCTTTGTAATCATCAAGAGAAACATCTTTTGTAACCATTCTTTTATCACATTATCAATATAAATCATCATTCATTCTACAAGTTCTTACGGGATTCAGCCCACGATTATCTTTCCCTAATCCTTTCCTAAACTATAACCTGACCTAAAATCAGGAGGTGAGTTTAATCCTCACAACCGCTTCGTCTCCACTAGATCGCAGTCACCAAGACTGGAACACGCCCATGTCGGTAAATAATTCTTTTCAATTTATTCACACTTATCAGTGTCTGAATCAGATAATATAGATTCTTGCATTACTATTACGACTTCTTAAGTTACCAAATTCATATTGATTAGTCATTTTATATCACAACTTCGTACAACTGCAAAATATTTGTACACTCTTCTTGCACTACTAGTCGCTCAAAGTACTATCGAGATTTACTTTTCAAGCGGCGAAAACGCTCATTGAACTATATTTCAACATTAAACTCTTAGCAATTTTTACCGCACGGTCTCAAATGACCCAAGTTCACATCGATAAACCACGTCCTTAGGTCACAACTGGCCCGCATGTTAGATTCCTGATCAGCTTCTAATCGCGCAAAACATCTCGAGGACAAGCAATATAAATTTCTTCCATAACCGAACCAAAGTTAAGTTTCGACTATCGACATATAGCCAGAACATTTTGGCTTGATGATTCGTTGGGATTATATATAGATATTTCCAACACCTTTACACGAACACAAAATATTTATTCGACGAGAAACGAAAAACCAAATTCGCGACAAAATCTCATAAGTAAAATAAATTTAAGATATTCATCAATCCTACCAAGAAAGATCAAAGTAACTCTCCACAAACCAGCAACTCGGTTGACAAGCTCGACCCATATTTACGAAACCCCAAGCTCGATCCAACTCTCATCCTTGGCGCGACATTTACAACAGGCAACCTCGAACTCTCATTTCGACCCACAAACATAAACGCAATCAATCACTTAATGATCAAATAGACCTCGTCTGATTTTATGCAGTGCATCCAACGACTCAGACCAAACTCACGTTCCGATCACGAAGGAGCAATGATCGAAAGTTCAAAGCAACCTCTCTTGCACGACCTCGCTATGTAATGGCAAACGACTTCGCGAAATCTCTAGAAGAAATCGACTTGGAATTATTATTGTTCCGGATGCTTTACCGTTCTTCAACCTTGTTAACTCGCTTAAAGAACTGGGGGACAAATGTTGGACCATAAATCCGTCACCAAGATTTAGCACTAAATCCCTCCCGCCAAAAGAATAAGAAAACCGGTTAACGACTATTTCGGGTTAATCTTAAACGGTCCTGGAAGAACTCGTAGTGCGACGTCGATCCGGAGAGCCCGTTGGGCCTAGATTTGTACCAAATCACTCCCACTATCGATTGATTACGTCAAAAGAGTTTGTTTATATTTCCTAATATCTAGGCTTCATGAGATCACAATAATGGGTCAAAATGAGACTTGTGGAGCACGTGTAACAAACAACCAATCGTCCTCCAATCCTATAAAAAGCCAAGGAGATGATCTTGGTAATTATCTTCTCCTTCTCCGATCTTGCACTGGATAAAAACAAGAGCACTACGCTCCAGACAAAAAGACCCACACATCCACTCTTCCCCCATTCTCATAAAGGAGGAGCTCGTACTCATGAGCTCGAGACCGCGAATAAATAGATCGATGTTCCATTAATCAAATACATACTGGTATCTCGAGGCGTTGAGAGTAATCCTTCCTTTGATACAGCCATCAACATCGACTCAGAGATATGTCCTCTTTATGATCATTACATTAAGTTATAGACACTTTTATGTTTGATCAAGAGCTATGACTGTTCACATGAAACCAGATCTTACAAGATCATGATCAGTCAATCCGAGATCCCTAACTCATCATTCCTCACCCATAAACAATGTCCGTCAGCGAGACCGAAGGACCCGACGTCTTGCTCGAGACCGATGAACCCGACGTCTCTCTCAAGACCGATGAAATCGACATCTCTTTCGAGATAATTATAACCGAACTACGTTTAGACTTGATCCCTTGACGGGTACGTAGGCAGCTCGATCCCGAGTTCAGTCACGATCTTCTTTCTCCCGATATCTCTATGATATTCGACCTTTCGAATATAGTCCATTTTTGTCAACTCATACCTGACTACATCGTTGTGTTCTGAGGATATTGTTGCCCACATCCTTTTTCTTTTCCAGTTTACATCTCAAACACTATCAAATACTTAGTGTAGATTTTAGGATCTACAAGCACCACGACACCCCCAATCTAACGGTCAAGCCGAATCCACTAATAAGACAGTGGTGAACATGCTCAAGAAGCGCCTAGAAAACACCCATGGGCGATGGGCAGAAGAGGGACACGGAGTACTCTGGGCCTATTGGACAACTCCGAAGACGGCTACCCAGGAGACTCCCTTCTCCTTTGTCTATGGTGCTGATGCGGTGATACCCACAGAGGTGCACGTAAGGACCACGGTCTCTGAATTCCTTTCCCAGGAGGAGAATAATGAGTTAATATCCCTGAGTCTAGACCTACTCGATGAAAAGAGGGAGGCGGCCCGCCTTAGAAATGCGTCCTGCCAGTTGAAAGTAACTAAGAGCTAGAACAAAAAGGTCAGATCCAGAACCTTCCAGAAAGGGGATTGGGTCCTAAGGCGAGTCTGTGACCACACAAGGGACAAATCAGCCGGAAAACTCGCTCCTGGATGGGAAGGTCCCTATAAGGTAATAGAGGTGCAAGGGTAGGAGCCTATAAGCTGGAAGACAGCAACGGTAAGATCCAACCCAACTGCTGGAATGTCTTGCACCTCAAATTCTATCACTTCTAAAAGTAAGGTCCCCGGATCAAGCTTTATATACTACTACTATTATTATGATATATTTAAGTACACTGGTTTCCTACTCCTATGTATGCGATAACGTCTCCGGACTAAGCTTATAAAATAGATTATTAGTTACGGTTAAAGGGGTTATAGGAACTCCAATGTACTTAAAAGGACATACTAGCTAGGTCAGGTCCTAAGGGATCTTAGATCTCAGCAAACCCTATATATACTAGTGAGACTACTCACATGGGTGTACGACATATAAGGAATGGGTCTGATCAACCCTATTACATTGTCTGCACCTCGGGCCCTGCGTAAAGGCTATAAGTCCAAAAGTTACGTGGAGACCACCATACTAGTGCTACCCAAACCATGTGTTAGAGACGCTACGAGCTAAATACACGCAGAGGGCATGACGTACACTGCAAAGTACTGTAATCAGATGCTGACGGCTGATATGCAGGGAGAAAATGTGCGAAAATACCGGTTAGCACAAAAACTTAATACTTATCCAGACGTGGAAAGTAGTGTGTCTGGTGTGAAGTCGCTCTGCGGGGCAGGCCCACGCCAGACCACAGTAAGTCTGAGCGTGACCTTTCTGCAGAAAGGTAGAGTGTAGCATTGAGATTCACGAGAGTGGCCTATACCTCCGGGTGGCAGAGTGTGGTTTCTCAATAACAGATCGATAGTGGTTTCCCCATGGGGAGCAGAATACGATCACAAATCTCCCATAACGCATACGGCCTCAGTGTCTATGACGAGCCTCCGGGTTCAGCACCGCCTCCGGGTCTATAAAAGAGCCTCAGGGTTCAATACAGCCTCCGGGCCTGTAAGGAATCTCCGGATTCAAGATCACCCAAGGGTTGATCAAGGACCTTCGGGTCTAACTGATCTTCGGATCCAATAAGAACCTCAGGGTTCAAGGATCTTTGAATCCAAATACCAACCTTCGAGTTTGCCAAGAACCTCAGGGTTCAAAAGCATCAACCTCCGGGTTCGAGGTATCCATAGGGTTTAGTCACGGTCCTCGGATCTAAGGATTAAACCCCCACACTCAGAAACCTCAGGGTTCAATGAGCAAACCTTCGGCTTCAATAAAACGGCCTTCGGGCCTAGGTAAGGAACCTCAGGGTTCAAGACCTTAAGAACTTTCGGGTTCTAGGGCTCAAGAATCTCAGGGTTCAAACCAAGCTAGAACTCTAGAGTTCCAAGCAAGAATCTTTCATTCCAAATCTAAAACTCAGGTTTTTAATAATGGATTACAAGGTCTAACGCTTTTCTAATCATTTCAGGGTTCAGTCAATTCACTAACAGGATCCAGGTCCTAGATATTGATATCCGTCCAAGGGGTCAACCTTTACAAGGGTCCAGCCCTCACGAGGGGTCAATTCCTACAAGGGTCCATCCCTCTCAAGGTTTCAGCCCTTTCAAGGATCCACCCTTTCCAACAAATCTGCAAGTCTATCTAGACATTCTTGCATCCTGAAAATACGAAGCTTGTTCGACAAGGGCTGTACCCCCGAGCTGTTGGTGCCACGAGAGGATCCCAATCCCAGACCCTAAAACTCCGCCTAAGAAATTATGCACAAAACCCCTACGAACCGTTCTGATCGGAAGATAGCGCTGGAGAGTTACGAAGGCGTGAATCCAAGAAGTGAATACAACAGAAAAAGGCGAAAATGATAAGTATTATTATTATGCTATCAGAAGTCCTTATTCGGTTACAAGATCATCAAAAGCCCGGGGGAAAAGATTATAATATAGAATAAAGCATAAACAGAAAAAACACTTCAGGGCTTCGGGTGATGCGGTGCCAGAGGAAAAGCATCAAGTCCACCTCTCTCATTCGCCGAACCTTGGACAGGTCCTCCAACAGGTCCCCAGCGGTTGATATTCCTCTCCAACCACTCCTTCACAAGCTCCCAACGAGCTTGCTCACGGGCCCGCTGTACGGTCAAAGCTTGATGAGTTATCACCTCCCGAAGCTGGTTACGAAGGAAGAGGATCTCCTCGTGCAGAGAAACATGTCGGCGTGGACCAAACAATCTGTTATTTCCTGCGTTCCTTAGGGTCGAGGAAGTCGCAACTGAGAAGACAAAAGAAGGCGATGCGTAAGACCGTCTTCTCTGAAGATTGGCCCTATAATATTCATTATACACCGATGATATTGAAGGTCCAGGAATCCCACCTAAAAATCAGCAGAGCAAAGGGTCAGAACCAATCCAGTGACTGCTTAAGAGAAAGAAGAACTGTCTTACCCCAAATACGACTATGGCGTAAAGACATTCGGCTCATCAAAAATAGAATCCAACGGTATCGCCTGGGAATGCCCCTTGCCAGCTTCACCATAACCTCGCCAGCAGGGAGTACCGGCCGAAAGATCTCTACAAAAACATTACATAAGGTGGGATAGCAACGCAAAGGTTATCTTAAAAATAAAAAAGAGGTATACCAACGGATCGCCAAAAGAGAGGGTATCGCGAAGCACCATTAATCTTCATGAACACATATCTCTTGTTCCAGAAGTCGTTTGAAGGGAAACTTCCCCGGACTCCCCTAGGAGGTTCGTCTACCAAAGGCTCACCATCGCGAGACTAGATCTGATAAAAATCTTTCTTGTTCGATAAGGGAAAAAAAGAGTAGGAGTACAAAATTTCAGGTAGTCCGAAGGGAATACTGTGAAATTCACCCAACACTTGAATCGCCATCAGGGTACGCCACGTTGCTGGCGTGAACTGCGAAGGAGAGACCCCAAAGTAAGACGCTACTTCCGCAACCATGGAAGGGATGTCCCCCCTGAAGCCTGCTTCTAGGTACGCCACGAAGATGGCTATCTCGTCGGAACCTCCACGAGTACGCTCGAATTCACTCGCACATCGTAGTTCCACCGAGTCAGGAAGAGAATACTTCCTGCGGATCCCTATCAGATCTTCCTGCCTGATGTCCGATGTCGGACCATCCTCGCCCTCATCACCAAAAGAACAAAAGCGACGCTGCCGCAAGGGAGACATGGGAGCGTCTTCACTACCCACTCTCAAAGTCGCTCCTGGAGTCAGAATAGGCGAGGCGAAGGGATCGCCAAACAGGTACCGAGGCCTAGCATGACCACCGACATGGGAAGCTGGAATCGCTCCGAAGTGGGTCTGGTCGTTCGACATTCTTCTTAAGCAAGGGTGATGGTTCTGACTCGGATCTATGTCATTGAAAAGTACCAGGACATTCGTATATATACCTGGAAGGATTTTCCATTTAACCACCAAATGAGAAAGAAAAATCGGCAAAAATGTTCATCAAGAGAAAAAGGAAGGGAAAAATCGGAAAATCTCCTATATTCCTTTTCCGGAAAATTTCCAAAAACCGTGTCAAGGAGATCTCGCCGTCAAAGGCTATCGGCATAGCGGCTAGGGTTTCTCTTTGTTTCCTTTTTCACGATAGGGCATCCATTCTACAGCACGGATCGAACCCCGCTAAATTACTTCAATCCTCATCAAGGGTCCCGGCCTGACTCACTACAAGAGGAAGAGGTATCCAAGAGACGCTCCGTTCAAGGAGAAAACTACCAAAGCTCAAGAAGCACATGTTATCCCTTGATTTCCACGAGCAAATCAAGGAATAAGGGGCAAACTATTGGGGAAAAATATCCAGGCATAAGTTTTCTCCAGCTTCCGGATAAGACCTCGACTTCCGGACCTCTGCTCAAGAAGAAACCAGGGACCGACCCCTGCCTTAGGTCCGACCCCCTAGATCGGACCGACCCGTTAGAGCAATATAGAAGTTTTCCACCTAAGGGGAAACTTCCATTTTTCCGATTATGGAAGAGTTCTATTACTTGAAACCGACATCTACAACTATAAAAGGGGAGCCCAACCCTAGAATAAGGGATCCACTAGCACAAGTGGCAAAGCATTCCTTACCATTTGAATCAAACCCGGGTTCAACACCCAAACGAGATTCAAATAACCAATAAAGGTTTAAACACTTAAGATCGACTATTCGAGACTTAGAGATTAGAGTTTAGGCGGCTAGAACTAGGGTTCATACACCACCAAAACGTTGTAGTCCCGATCAATAACTCAATAACATCTCTTTGCTCTCGATATACAACTCTGTTATACAATCTCTTCTAGTGTTCCGTAGTACTAAAACGATCCTACACAAAAATACCCTAACAATACTGTCCAACAAATGAATTACAGGAAACTCTCTTGGCGAACGCAAAGCAGAATTTATAGACTCAGCAGGGTTGTTTGTCCTAATGTCATACCTGAATCCAATAAATTGACATCTAGCCCATTTTTTCACATCCGCTTCCATTAGATAGGTTCCTATTGTTGGACTGATATTGCAGACATGAGCTAACATTCTCTTAAAAACAGCAACTCTATAAGCCTTCGAAGCCTTATAAACCAACCCAGCTAATCCCTTTCCTCTGAAATATGTTACCACATTATTCAACAAATGATGAATATGACAGAACCGTGTTTTATAAACTACGGATTACTGAATATTGTAAAGAAAAAAATGATAAAACTATACCAAAGAGTAAGAAAAGGATGATACAACTGCAGAGGCGAGATATTATCTCTTTCCTTAACTCAAAATATGTTCCGTAGTGCGACGGTTCGATAGCGTAATGAGTCCCAGGATACAATTGCAAACAATTTCTGAATTTGCGTCACTCTATCAGAAGCCTAACGAAACTAATTTTGTGTTGTACTCTCAGACATAAAGAAAAAAATAAATTATAACATAACTATTTCAAGTGGGAGAAACAAAAAAATTCTTTTTTCATATAGTTGTTCGTATGTCTTCTGTATATAGGAGAAGTGCTTCTTCTATGCTTTGTTCCAAAAGCAATAACTTGAAGAAAAAAACGTACACATTAACTCAAATAATTAATTACCAATAGATCATTATGAGAGTCAATGGTAACGTCTTTTACAATCAATGGCAAAGATATTTTTGAATCATAAAATTAATTTGAATTTGACCCAAAATATTATTAGGGTATTAGACTATTTGTCTATTTATCAAATTACAAATTCAATTTTAATTATGAACCCAAAACTCTAAATTAGGTTTGGTTCAACTCGGTTTGATGCACACACATTTCAACCGGTATATCTTTCCAGCAATATACTATAGTATATTCATACTTCTCCATATATAAATAAGAGGATTCTCACCTCATATTTTATGTGGAACATTTACTAGTTTTTAAACATAGTCAATTAGTCAAGTTTACAAACTTTCCAAGTCAATGACATAGGACCACATTTCTTATTCAAATGAACTTTGTTTTTAACATATTAATATACTACTTCACAGTGTTTGTCAAACAATCAGTTATCCGACGAACGTCTTCGCCCGGAAAACTTACCGAAAATGGTCTAAAAGAATCTCGTCAAAAAACGAGTTCCAACAATCCCCCACATGAATAGAAATGACTCTAGACACTAGACGACTCGACGACTTGACTTCCTAGACAAGACTCGACAAGACTCAACAAGACTCAACTAAGGACTTTTGAGAGTACAAACGAGAAATTCACTGCATGATGAGTTGGTAGCAATTTTTCAGCCTTGAACAAGTCATTGTTAATAGCTATCGGATTTACTCGGCCAGGAGGTGGCCATGATGTCTTGAACCTCCCGGGCTTTGGTGTAAACCTAGACAATAGCCAAAACACAGTTTCATTCTCTCACAAAACCAATTTTTCTATTGTGTTCATTTTGGCCGTGAACATTCCTGGTAATCATGAGTGAATTTTAGAGAATATAGCCATTTTATTCTCCTAGAAATGGTCCCATTTCACACTCACAAGGTGATTTGCCATTAGTTTTGTTTAGAGGAGTATCATGTATTACTCCATTAATATCTCAAAACAATTGGCACAAATCATTAAAAGCAAATTCTTATCCTCTATTCCTTACATGTAGCACTGTTAAATCATCCTAGGAACTGGGTATAGACCGAAGTCTTACGGTGCTTTGGGCATATTTAGTTTGACTTAGTTGTCTCCTTGAACCTATTTCTTGGGATCTCCAATCTGATAGGTAGAGTTACCGCCAAACTTCATCTTAGTTCATAGGCTAAACCCATTCCTTTTGATGATATTACAATTTGATCTCATGCCACACCTTTAATAACAGGATCCTCGGTTGTCATCACATTGAACATAATCTATTGAGATTAGTCGAGATCAATTGTCTAATGATTTTTGTCATCTTTTTTTTTTCCTCAAGATACAATTAACCATTATACACAAAACTGAGTGTATGACACTAGTTTTTTTTTAAATCATAGTTTGATAACTATCACTAAGTTCATTTGGCCTCTTGCCAATGACTTTATTTGGTAAGCAAAGCTTCCCCCATATTTCTTGAGATAGCTCAAAAACATGCATATTTACATTTAACATCTCTTAAGAGTTTAGAAAGTTAATCTACAACTTCTTTAGATTTAAATGAATAATAAAAACAATTTCGAAAATTATTACAATTTTCTTTAAAATGTATTTCATTTTCAGAAAATCACATTTTAGATACAACTATTTTATAGTTTTCTCAAGTTGATTTATAAATCTAACTTGTATATATTTTGAATTATTTTTCCAAAACATACTTTTTCTTTTAACAAATATACATATCATTACATGATATTATTTGTACCATCAAGATTACCATTCTCTATGGTCATTTTCAGCCATATTGACTATAGAAACTACAATACACATGTCAGTTTTAGTCATATTGGTCTGAAAATTTTCACTGGTTTTGCATGGTCAACCTTTTAGAAGGTGCATTTAAGTATTGACGAAATACAAATGTTTTGATCAATATCAACAGACAGTTTATTTCTTATGACAAATGATTTATATGTGGGAGACCTCTCCCAACTTTTATTTAGGACGCCGACTCATGAAATCTATTTCCATCCATACAAATTCATCTCAAAAGATCAAAATATTGTTTATCAATATGTTTTCACCATATCTTTTAAATTTGACTCCTTGTTGTTTTCTCACGGTCATCCATGTACTTAATAATTAAATTAAGTTACACAAAAAATCTGTCACAATGAAACAAAAATCGTTAGGCATTCTTAGTAATTAAAGCAAATATTTATCTTAACCAAGTCAAAGCAGTAACACACTTTGAACAAATAAATTATTTGATCATCTTAACGCATGTGTTTGACCACAATTAAGAAATGCTCTCATGACCAAAATCAATGCCAAAAAAAATAGTTTCACTTTACACAAAACGGAGACTCAAACCGGTAAACATGGTTAAAGCCTTAACACATTCTATAAAATATATAGAACCAACTTCCCTTTTCGGTTCAAGTAGAGATTATAACAAATGTTGATCACCTCTTCCTGAAAATCTTCAAAAAAATATTGATTAAAGATAAACCAATAGTACTAAGCAATTCACATGCAAAGTTCACTCAATTTGCAGAACAAATATTTTAAAAAATAATCTTACAGATCCTGCAAAAAAGACGTAAGTGTAAAGATTAATAAACTTCACAAAACACAGAGAATTATAGATACCAAACCGTTTTGAACACCTTTTCTGAAATCAATCAACCTGTTCTTACACAAAAAAAAAACTTTTTATAATAATCAGTCCGGTTAGTACAAAGCAAAAACGGATATTTTGAGTTAAGACTGATAGAACCGTATTTTATAAACTACGGATTACTGAATATTGTAAAGAAAAAAATATAAAAGTATACCAAAGAGTAAGAAAAGGATGATATAACTGCAGATGCGAGATATTATCTGTTTACTTAACTCAAAATACGTCTCATAGTGTGACGGTTCGATAACGTAATGAGTCTCAGGATACAACTGCAAACAATCTTCTGAATTTGCGTCACTCTATCAGAAGCCTGACGAAACTAATTTTGTGTTATACTCTCAGACACAAATAAAAAATAAATTATAACATAAATATTTCAAGTGGGAGAAAAAACTTTTTCTTTTTTTCATATAGTTGTTCGTATGTCTTCCGTATATAGGAGAAGTGCTTCTTATATGTTTTGTTCCAAAAGCAATAACTTAAAAAAAAACGTACACATTAACTCAAATAATTAATTACCAATAGATCATAATGAGAGTCAATGGTAACGTCTTTTACAATCAATGGCAAAGATATTTTTGAATCATAAAATTAATTTGAATTTGACCCAAAACATTATTAGGGTATTACACTATTTGTCTATTTATCAAATTACAAATTCAATTTTAATTATCAACCCAAAACTCTAAATTAGGTTTGGTTCAACTCGGTTTGATACACACACATTTCAACCGGTATATCTTTCCAGCAATATACTATAGTATATTCATACTTCTCCATATATAAATAAAAAGATTCTCACCTCATATTTTATGTAGGACATTTACTAGTTTTTAAACATAGTCAAATAGTCAAGTTTACAAACTTTTCAAGTCAATGACTTAAGACCACATTTCTTATTCAAACGAACTTTGTTTTTGACATATTAATACACTACTTCACAGTGTTTGTCAAACAATCAGTTATCCGACGAACGTCTTCGCCCGGAAAACTTACCGAAAATGGTCTAAAACCATCTCGTCAAAAAATAAGTTCCAACATAATACAATACCATGTGTCGCTAGCAGATACACGTTCTCAACTGCCTTCGCTATAGACCCTTGTCTATCTGAAATAAAAGTCAAGCCATTATCATCAGCAACAACCACTTTTAATTGTCTCATAAACCATTTTCAAGACTGATGATTCTAAGAGTCTACTATCCCAAATGCAATAGGATACAATTTGAATTTCCATCTAAAGTTGTTGCAACCAGTAGCACCCCTTTAAATTTACTCTTCAAGAATGTTCCATCTATAACAATGACACGTCTCATAACTTTGGTGAAGCCTCTAATCGATTGACCAAACGCTATAAATAGATATTTAAATATACCATTAACGTCAGTCTCGTAAGAGGAATGTGTACCTGGATTGGCCTCTTGCAGCATGTGCAAATATTTTGGTATTTTTCCATAACTTTCGTCTGGAATACCTCTGACAGCATTGATTGCATATTCACGGGAATCCCATGCTAAAGAATCAGAGATCTCACATCCATAATCATTACGTATAATCTGAACAATATCTTTTGCTTTAGGCCCTTCTTTGACACCTTCGTACTTATGCATGATGAGACTGCCTATTGTTTTCGCTGAAGCTGTCTTGCCGCCACTGGATTTGTTTGAAAGTGTGCATGAATGTTCACCGACATACTTATTAATAATATAATATGTAGAGCCCTTCAAACACTCTGCTCGGGCACCCCAATAGCACACCTTATCAGCACATCTAATACACCAAACTGATTTATTGGATTTGGTAACTGTGTAGTGAAAGTTATGCTTCATTGCACATAACTCAAACATTGCCTTTAACACTGTTTTGTTGAGGAAAAGATCTCCCTTCTTAACCAATTCGAGCAAAGAACTCTTTGCTAAAGTTTCTCTGTTTTCTTTTTCAGAGATGATATTGTCAGCATCATAATCATCTCCATCAACCTCCTCTTGCTTCATCTTTCCTTTCTTCTTCTTGTTATGCTTGTCAGCATCATAATCATCTCCATCAACCTGACCTTGCTTCATCTTCCCTTTCTTCTTCTCATTATGCTTGGCTTCCTTAACATTACTTGAAGGACTCCCATTGTCAAAAGATTTTCTCCTCTCTTCACCAGCATGTGAATCAGTTTCCATCTTATTAAGATCAGTATCGATCTTATTTGAAATTCCTTGCTTGGCTTTATAGGTAACACACAATTGAGTTGACAGATGCTTCTTACAAAACTCTAGAAAGTTTTGAACTTGGCGTGAGTTTGCAATGATCACTGGTGGACATTCTGATGAATTGATCAATCCAATACGTAGATAACTCAATTCCAAATCTGCATCCGTTACCTTTAAACCAAAATCCTCAATTACAATTTTCTGAAACTCTTCAATAGAGGAGCTTAATTGGAAACCATGTAACCTTCCTCCTCTCTTTGCATCAACAGAAAAACTCCAACCTGAAGGTACAACCAATTCTCAAACACCACATGAACCATAGATATGAATCATGGTAGAATGAATGTGAAATTTTTGTGAAAATTTGGTGATCAATGGAATATAGAAGATGACATGAGATGTTTCTAAATCGTTTTTAATTGGGAAATCACGTTTTTTTATTAAAATAATTTTCTTTTTTTTTAAGATTTTCTTTCTTTTTTTAAGATTTTGTTATTTAAAAAAAATATTTTTCTATTTTTTAAAATCGATTTTAAGTTAATAAATAAGGAAACAAAATATTCCCAAATATTCTCTTCTTATATTATCCTTATTCGTAGAACATGTATTCTAAAATAGGTAGAATAGAGTAAATATGTTAGAAATCGATTTCTACTAGTTTTAGATTTATAGTAATATGTAGATTCTGATTTCTACAGGTTTTAGATTTTTAGTAATGTGTAGATTTTGATTTCTACAGATTTTACAATTATAGGTTAAGCGTAGAATGTGTTTTCTAAATATTTTTAGATTATTATTATTTAAGTAGAACACGTATTCTAAACATAGTAGATTCAATGAAAAAGTAGATTACATTTTCTACCTTTTTTAGAATAAAATATGAATTTATGATTTAAACATTTTTGAACTTAAAATATATATCTATAAGTTGATATACGTATTTCATCAGTATTTACTAGTTTCGAATTTTTTTGTTTGTTAAACTATTTATTTGATTTATTTTAGAAAATACTAAAAGGTATTAGAGAAAAAAATGGTACAAAAGAGAAATTAGACAAATGGGACAAAGTTGTTTTTTGGCCAAAAAAAACAATTTCCCCATTAACTACTATCGAATCATGTATACAATCAGGCCGAATTCAGATTCAACATATGTGTCTATATTCTTCATTAATCTGCTTAAATCTAGGCCCAAAACTTCATTGTTACCAAAAACAGATGAGTAAAACTTAAGCTGCAATCCTTAATTCTGTGTTAAAAACTTGGGGAAATTTCATAACTACACTTTGTGTGGTACCACAATTCAACAATACCACCAATAGAGGGACATTTTCACAAATACACTTTTTATTAATGTGTAAAAGACAAAACTAACCTTATCTTATCTCCAATTCATCTCTCTCTCCACCGGATCCATCGTGTCTCTCTCCGTTGATCGACTCTCCGGCGGCGAAATCCAATCATGTTCTTGTACGGCGGCGGTTTCGATCTATGCTCCTCTCTTGGAATGGCGTCTGTGACGAATTGCTCTATGAATTGTATTGTCTCCTCGTAACGCTATGCTTACTCCGTACTGGTCTCTGTTTAATTTCGTATTGGAGAGAGAGAGAGGGGGAGAGATCACGCAGAGAAAGAAGAAGAAGAAGAGGAGATGGATGCGAAGATTAAAAATGGAGTCTTGAGGATGATTGTCTCGACAACAAGTGTACTCGCTTTCTCCCTCCTAACATAGGTTCTAATCCTTCCTCTCACTCAAAAAGATCACACCTTTTTGGCATTAGGATCCATTAAATGCTTAGTTTGTTTATATATAAATCTGGGAGATACAATATGGATGAAGGACCATCCATTTGTGGTGAAAGGTCGTAAGCGTTTAGACGATAGTACACAACGAAAAGGTGATGGAAGTGTTTGCGTTTCATTCAACTTGCCAGGTGTTTGTGGTGTTGATATACTGGTGATGCCTAATCAGAATGAAGTCAAGTTCTACGCTGAGAACAAGGAGGTGTATGAGCATGATGAGAGCTGCCGTATCTTCAAGGGAGCTGTCAACTGTGCTTACGTTTTTGCTCATGGAGTCCCACTATTGAGCCATGACATCGCTTGGGATGCTGAGTTTGGTGTTCTCACGGTCCTCATCACCTTTGCCAAAATCGTCATCACCCTTGCCAAAAAATATGCTATTTGGTCTGATCCGTCTTTCAATATATCTATGTCTTTCAATATATCTATGTATCTTTGATGGATTATTTGTGCTTGCAAAGAGAAAATTTATAATGGCTGATAACAATACTCGTGTGTGTTTATAAAGGTTTATAAAACCAATCATATGGATACTTAAAACAGTTTTGTATATCAACCATTTATAAGATCTTATAATACTTTTTACGAACCATTTATGAATTTTTATAAAGTCAACTATACAGTTTATAAAATACTTAAAATATTTATAAAACTATTTATAAAACTATTCATCACACTATCCTTGGAGATCTTCTAGGCTTATCTCTCATCGTAGATGACATGGAAAACCTGAGTAGGTTCTCTGAAGAAATCTTGAGATGCATATCTTCTATGTATATCACACTCTCCGGCAGAGCAAGAACCAATTCTTGTCTTCAGGCTTCACCTTCATCCAAAACCAGATTTGATAGCTGGAACCCATGCCTTGGGGATAGCAAAGAAGCAAACGCCCCACGTGGTGTTGTAATAGAGTCTCTGAAACTTCACCTGGATGATAGTTGTTTCGATAATTTATAAGTATTTATAATTTTTATAACTAATTTATAAATCTTTATAAACTAAGTTATAAACTTTTATAAATTGGTTAATGAATCCGGATAAATGACTTATAAGGTTTTATAAATCATTTAGTTGTTTCTTTTAAATTTAAATTACCCAAGAGATCATATGTGCAGTTCTAAGCTACTTTTACTTGAAATCAAACTCGTTTACAGTTAGTTTCACAATACATATGTCAAGTTCTCTGTCTGATGTATAAGAGTTGTATAGGTTTATAAGAGGTACTATAAGTGTTGTATAGGTTTATAAATCAACTAAAATAATCTATAACCATTTAGAAAGTCTTATAAAATAATTTATAATGGTTTGTATAATAATTTATAAGGGTATGTAAATAATGTATACGGATTTATAAAAATAATTTATAAAGTTTATACACCATTATAAAAGATTATAAAATGATTTATAAGGGTATTTAAAATTTCTGAATCGGTGGAGCCTTGCTTGCTGTCCACATGTACCTCAGAATCTGCCACGTATCATCATCTCTTTAAAAAGCCTTATAAAGGCTTTCTAAATATATTATTAAAGTATAGTTCATTTATAAGAGTTTATAAAATCAGCCTATAAGGCTTTATAAGGATTATAAATAATTTATAAATGTTTATAAACCATTTATGAAGATTTAGAATCATTTATAAACCTTTATCAATAGTTTATATATATATATATATATATATATAATATTATATATATATATTATTAATATTTATAAAGGCTTATAAAACCATTTATAAAACATTTATAAATTTTATAAGGGTATGTAAAATATCTGAAGCGGTGGAACCTTGCTTGCTGTCCACATGTGCCTCAAAATCTGCCACGTATCATTATCTCTTTACAAAAACTTATAAGGGTTTGTAAAATTATTTGTAAAAGTATATAAATCATTAATAAAGGCATATAAAAACAAGTTATAAAATCCATAAACCATTTATAAATGTTTATAAAAAATTTATGAAAGTTTATAACTAATTTATAAGGGGTATGTATACTATTAATAAGAGTTTATAAAAACTTTATGAAAGCTTATATTCAATTTATAATGGGTATTTTGGGTATTTAAGAATTTTATAGGTTTATAAATCAACTAAAAGAGTCTATAACCATTTAGAAAGCCTTATAAAACAATTTATAATAGTTTGTATAATAATTTATTAATAATTTATAAAAATAATTTATAAAGTTTATACACCCTTATAAAGGATTATTAAAAAATTTATAAGGGTATGTAAAATTTCTGAAGCGGTGGAGCCTTGCTTGCTGTCCTCATGTGCCTCAGAATCTGCCACGTATCATCATCTCTTTACAAAGCATGCACGTGTTCTTTAGATTTATAAGAATATTTAAAGTTATTTATAAGGATTTATAAATTCATTTATAAAGATTTGTAGAATATCAAAAGGTAATTATTTTATAAGTTTTATAACGTTTTATAGAGGCTTATAAATCATTTTTAAGAAATAATTGTCTGCTCTCCATAGTACTCGAGCTAATTCTGAACTTAAACCTTCATGTTTTGGAAACTTTTCAGGAGCATAAGCTCTTCAACGTCAGTAGCATAAACACTTAGCATCTCTTCATCATCACCAAAAAAGTTATCCCATCCAAAACTATTATTGATGTTGTCACAAACAACCACCTGAAGCTTTTCCTTCTCTGTAAAAACCTTGTCTCTGAAATTATGCCTTTCTTTATTGGGTTTATATTTAATCGCTATGTTTTTTGTAATTTACTCAGGACCTTGTGTTGTTGTTCTCTCATTCCTCTTAAAATCATTTGCTCAAACGGTTGGTGTGCAACAAAGCCAGCAACTTCAAGTGACTTTTGAATCAACTCTTCCACATCTAAAATGAATGTAGGCTCTACTTTTGGAGAAATCCAAACACAAGTTCCTGAGAAATACTTGATTCAGTGAATAGAATCTGTGAGCTACCACTTCTAAGCAACACAAAATCCACTTCGTCAATGCCTTGGCTCCAAAATAAAATTTGGTACCTCTTTTAGAACTACCCTAATCAACTCTTTGTAAGATATATCTTTAGGAATAACACTAATTGAACCTTCTCTTTCTTTATCAACAGTGAAATCCCAATGAATTATATCCCAATATATATATTCAAACATCAAAACTTATAGAAATAGTATGTTTTCTATAATATGAAATTTATAAGGATTTATAAATATCACAGAGTAAAATTTCAATTTCAATATCAACACTTTCGTCAACATCACATAAACAGATCATGTTTGAAAATTTTCAACCTGAAATTAATTAAACAAATCATTTTCTGAAAAATAAAAGTAGAAGAGAGAAATCACGTTCTTCGATGCTTCATTCTCAAATTATCTTGACACCTTCGCTAATCTTCTTCCTCTGTTCGCCGGATCGCGTCTACATCTCGCCAAGTTCGCCAGAGATAGCAAGTTCAGTGGTGATTTCGTTTGGAGCAACTCCCAATTTGATCGCGGGACAAAGATTTGGAGAAAAAAGAAATATAAGTTAGTATGAGTAAAAATATATTCAACACAAAAATACTCAAAGCTTGAAGGATCAACAAGATACATCAAAAGACGATAATACATAACACTAAGTTCCTCATTGATAATATTTATAAGGTTTTATAAATTTGAGATTTTTAAAACCTCATGAGAAAAGCTTCGTCTTCCTTCCCAGAAACTGATCGATTATTAGAAATCAAGCTAAAATTATCCTCTCACCTTTGTTACGCGTTCGTGGTAAGAGATCGTCTTGTTCTGTCCGTTTGAGATTGAAGTCTTCGTCAAATCTCACCGGACGTCGGCGTCATCAAATCTCGCCGTAAAACTCGTCAGCGTCATCGAATCTCGCTGGAGAACTCGTCGGAATCGTTGAATCTCGCCGGATTTGATCACCGAAGATAATTTGATAGATTGTTATTGGTGAATCTGAAATTTGAAGAAATCGTGGGAGAAAGATACTATGTTTATGTTTGATCAATTAGGGGTATAATAGTATTTTATCTATTAAATTTTTAAGGGTAAATTTGGTTAGTGTAAACATGAAAAGTGGTACCTTGAAAATGGTATTAGTGGCAATTTCCCTAAAAACTTCATCAGTTATACGCGAAAGAAAAAGAATATTATCTATGTCAACAATCAACATCAACTAAGTCAAAGTGTATTGTTAACGTAAGATATCAAATATCTTAGGAATATTCCAGAAAAAAATCCATCGAATATAGTTCCTAACAAATCATTCCCTAAATTTTCCTCCCGCTCAAAGACAGAGTATACCTTTAAAACCCAGTTGCTCTTTTTTTTTCCAAGTCAAATCCCCCTAAAAGCTCTCTTTGAGTTTAACCTTTTTGTTTCCCGTGTTGCCTCGTTGAAGGCTAAAGATTGGAATGAGTACTGCGAGTGGAAGCTGAGTTGATGAAAACAGGAGTCTCTCTAGGGGACTGGGACGTGGCGCCACGTAAGCTGGCACTATTTCCCATATCTTTTGTCTTGTGGAGAAGAAACGTTCCTGATAAAATGGTCACAAAGCCACATAGCTGTGTCGCAATCTGCAGTCCGCTCTGAGAAGCCCAGTCCTGAACCATAATATATACAAATGATGATCTTATTAGCGTATGATAAGCTCTCAAAGCTACATTTTTTTACCTTGAACATGATCATGCTAGCTAAGATGGTGAATGTTGTAAACATAACGTAGTACACTGGAGATATGACGGCCGTGTTGAAATTATCCAGAGCCTGCATAGATGAATACAAATTTGTAATTTGACAAGAAAATTGATATCAAACAAGGTCTTTGTAGTTATTATTACTTTGTTCAAGTAGTTGATCTGCAAAAGGCAACATATGGTCACTACTATAATGAAGATCCATGCGTGGAAGTACTTGAACTGATTCATCCCTGAAAAAGTCAGCTTAATGGCGATTGCCACAGCTTTAACACTCATAACCTAGCAAGAGAGACAGATACATTTACTTACAAGGGATGATAGATATAACTAAAAAGATGGCTCAAGAAAAAAGATGAAAACGTACAGTAAGGGAACCCATTAAAGAGCAAATCCCAACATATACTATCATATGCGTCTTCCCATAACGAGGCTCGTAGTAGAAGATTAATACAAGCACCACAACCAACACCACAGCAGAGTAAGCAAGGAAACCTGGTTAAGACATTTTTAAAAATATTAAGAGAATATGTTGTTTGAAACAATATGGGACGACTTTTATAATATCTACCTGGTTCAGTGGCAAGGTGCCATACTTGCTTGACAGATTCAATGTCTTGCTCATGAGGAGCATGTAAAACAATCGTTGTAGACCCAACAACACAGAGGACGCAGCCAAGTATACCGAGCATATGTAACTTCTCTTGCAAAATAAAATGTGCAAGCACTGCGCTGCATAACATGGTTTCTGTTTTCAGGAAACTTTGTGTTGTTTTAAGAAAGAGAGGGAGATTAGGCATAGTGGATAGATAGAGATCTACCTGAAAATAATACTTAGAGCTCCCAAAGGTGTCACTAGAATAGCTGGTGCAAATGCATAAGCTGCAAAGTTTGCTATCTCACCAACAATCACTGCAACAAAGTACCCAAAACAAAAACATTCAAACAGTCAAAAAGTGATTAGCATCTATAACAGCCAAAGTCACAGACATGTGTAAACATATTATATTAACCATTAAAGAGGGGTAAACTTACTTGTTATCATGCCAGCCCACCACCAAGGCTCATATAAGTATCCATAACCTCCTTCACCTGATCAAAGCAGAGAAACAATAAGAGTAAATTTTTTGAAGAGGCTCAGACTAAAAGTAACATCTCAGTGAGTCAAAACCTGCTCGGGGTCCGCTTACACCAGCCTTCTTGAGACCTTTTTTCTTGATGATGAAGCTAGAACCGATGAATATACTGGAAGACACAGCTAAAATGACTCCATGTATATTATCAGGTGACATCTCCTCCATCTTGTATTAGTTTTGCTTATATTAAAAACCAAAGATGATTAATTGTGACAAAAGTTGTGGCTGAAGATAGCTTTATTGGGTCTAAAACAAAAACACAAACAAAGAAAGAATCAGAGTGAATCCAAAGTACCAGTAACCTATTATTTATTATTATAAAACAAAAACAAAAGGCTCATATATTCCGAATGATTGATTAGTGGTTAATGTAGCAATTGTCCTCACCAATCGTGCGATTCTGAAAAGAAAAAAATCTTAGTTTTTTCTTTTTTTGTGGTAGAAAAATGGAAGACCAGACAAATTGTAACAAGTAGGATACAGACAAAAACAGGTAGATAAAGGAAAGAGACAAATCATTAACAAAAAAGAAAAAGAAAAATCAAGGGTGATTTGAGACCGAGAAAGCTCTCCTTTTATACGTTACCTGTGCCCACTAACATTACTCGTCGGAATAATAAGTGATTGTAAATTTATGAACACAAAGGCAAGGGATATAGTCATTTCATCAAATTTTTCGAAAACCACAGGCGATTTCAAGCCATCCCATCAACAATATTGTGGGACATTTTTTCTTACAAAAAGACGACGCGATAGTATATTCGAATCGAATCTAACCTTTTTGATCTCTTCGTTTTTGCTACAATATTCGAAGCGCAAGAATACGAAGTTGTTGTAATTTTCTTTTTTTTTTTCAGAGAACGAGACTGAAACGAGAGAGATACTAATGTAACCAAAATTTGGCATACTTTGACATACGCGTGGGCATATTATCCTAAACCAGGAAACCGATTTGGAACCAAACTGAAAAAAAAAAAACCAGAAATCGATTGGTTGACATTTTGATTTGATTAGGTGTTCGGTTTGGGTTTGATTCAGTTTGTTTATTTGGGTCTAAGACACGTTTAACCAAAATCTAGGCCAGGGCAAATAATCCATACCCGATAACCCGTACGGAACCCGCACCGATAAAACCGGGTCGGATCGGGTTCGGATCTTGTCTAAAAACCGATTGGGGCTGATTATTTGGTATAATGGGGTATGGACCGGTTCGGGTTAAATACCAGGATCCATTCGGGTTTTCAGTATATCCGATGTAATAACCCTAAGACTAACTTTACCATTTCCCCTCTTTCGATTCACGATTAGATTTGTAGAATATCCAGAAAATCTCAACTTTCTCTCTAGATAGATCTAAATCACAACATCCAGAATCATTTCCTAACTCTTATCCTCCCCGAATCTACTTTTTTGCAAGTTCTAAACCCTAGAATATCTTCACTTATATAAGCGTTTGAGATGGAGAGAGTAACCCATCAAAAAGTCTTAATTTCCTTCCTCAAAGACGTCAATAGCACATTCAGAGGTAGTCTTCTTCTTCTTTGTACTTGATTAGTTAGTATTAAGTTGTGTTTTTTCGGGTTCATTTAGCGACCAAAAAAAAAAATTTCTTTGCATTTCAAGACTTTCTTGTATATGCGTTCGTGTCTTGTTTCTTAAGTTCGTGTCTTGTTTCTTAAACTATCCTACTTGTGTTTATGTATTAGTCAATAAAAGAATTTCTTATGTTTGTTCTTTTCGATGATTGTGAACTTTGGTATTGTCAATAACTGATTTGTTTCTTTACGTGTTGTATATTAAATCATTTGTTGCCAACTTGTTTTAGATTAAAGGTTGTCTTATGTTTGTTCTGTTCTGATAATTGTCAACTTGTTTTTGTATGCTTGTTTTGTTTCAGAAGCTTGGTAGTTTACCGTTCGTTACTTTGAAAATGTTTGGCAATTATATTTTTGGTTTTATTAGAATTTAGAATAATAATACAAGTCGCTTGTATTGGCGTATTGTGTCAGTGCTTCATGTCCTGAGTATTGATTTTTCTTTATTGCTTGCAGATGGATTCATCGTCCTCTAAAAACCCACAAAACAATGGTGCTGACAAAGAACATGAAGTTGAAGTTGAACATGTAGACTGTGAAACCATTGATAGCCGTGGGAAGAGGAAGGAAGCTGACACACCGTGTGGAGAGAGTTCTCGGGCAAATAAGATGCCAAAAGTTATTGTGCCGAGGTCAGGTGTGTGGAAACACTACACCAGAACAAAGGAGAGCCGTGACAAGTGCATTTGTCACTACTGCCAAAAGCTTTTCTCATGCCAGACAAAGTCAGGAACTTCCAATCTCCAGAAGCACCTGCAAATCTGCAGAGAGTACCAAGCTCACGTGATCAGCCAAGGGAAGAATCAAGCTAGGATCGATAATGAAGGCAGTGTGAAATCATCAAAGGTGTCTGAGACGGTTTTCAGAGAAGCCTCAAATGAGTTATTGGTGTTAGCTGAGTTGCCTCTTTCTTTCATAGAAAGTACAGGCTGGAAATACTTCTGCAACAAGGTATAGCGTTGTATATTTGCATTGTTAATGTTTTTGTATATTTCTGAAACTAATGATATTTGTTTTGCATTTCCATAAAGGTTAACCTTTACAAGCCCCACTCAAGAAGAACTGCTACTAGAGATATTGTGGAGATGTTTGTGAAGAAGAAGGAGGCGTTGAAGAGGTGGTTGTACACTAACCAGCAAAGAATTTCACTCACCACTGACATTTGGATTTCTCAGGTGACAGGTAAGGGTTTTTTATTTCTGGAAACTGAAAAACGAAAACATTTGTTTGTTATTCTAACTAGATGTTGTTGTTTTGATGGCAGGTGCAAGTTACATGGTTGTAACTGCACATTTTGTTGACCCAACATGGCAGTTGAAGAAAATCATTCTTGGATTCAAATTTGTCATGGATCATAAAGGTCAGACAATTTCTACTGTTCTTCTCGAATGCTTAGCTGACTGGGGAATTCAGAAATTGTTTTCTATTACGGTAGACAATGCTACTGCTAATACCTCAGCTATTAGGAGATTCCATAGGCAGTTCAGTGAAGTGTCGCCTGATGCTCTGGTTTTAGATGGTAATTATCTGCATATGAGGTGCTGTGCCCACATTATCAATTTGATAGCTAAGGAGGGTTTAGGTGATTTAGGAGAAAATGTTTTGGCCATCCGGAATGCAGTTCAGTACGTCCGTTCTTCCCCCCATAGGTTGAACGCATTTGAGCAGAAGGTTACTAGCGGGAAGATGACACGAGGTAGCCTGCCTCTAGATGTTAAGACTAGGTGGAATTCAACATTTCTCATGCTGTCTAGAGCTTTACAGTTTATAGTTGCTTTTGATAAGATGGAAGCAGAGGATAGGTTGTATAATGACTACTTTTTAGAAGTAGAAAATGGGGTTAAGAGGCAAGGACCGCCTGATGTTATTGATTGGAATGCTGTGGACAAGCTTAAGAGGTTTCTAATCATATTCTACAACAGCACCTTGGTTGTCTCTGCTTCCTCAAAAGTCAACTCCTACAAATGCTATGGTGAGATAGTGACAATTGAGAGGAATCTCACAGCACTGGCTAACAACTTGGACCCAGATTTGAAGCTGAAAGCTGAGGATATGTTGCACAAGTTTCTGAAGTATTGGGATGGCATGAAGAATGTGAATAGGATGTTGATCATTGCATCAATAATCGATCCAAGGAAGAAGATGGGTTTCGCCAACTTATGCTTTGAGAAATTGTATGGGAAGGATAGTATCGAGTCCAAAGAGATGAGTGCGTCTGTTCTTGATCTCCTTACAAGCATGTTCCAGGAGTACTCTGGTCGTTTCAGAGTTGCAAGTACTCAATCCTCTCAGACAAAGCAAGCACCATCTGCGAGTGTTCAGGAGGCTCAAGAGCAAATGGAGAGATTGAAGTTGGTCGTTGAAGATTTTGGTTATGAGAGAATGGATTCTGTGTACAAGGAACTTGTGGCTGAAACAGAAAATGAGGCAAGAGATGAGCTGGAAATGTACTTGAAGGAACCTGTTGAGAACCAGAAGCTTATGATGGGATTTGAGTTTGATATTCTCGGTTGGTGGAAGGTGCACAGAATCAAATTCCCAGTCTTGGCAGAGATGGCAAGGGATCTACTTGCGATGCAGGTTTCTTCTGTGGCTTCTGAAAGTGCTTTTAGCACAAGTGGGAGAATTTTAGAACCATATAGAAGCTGTCTCACTCATTACATGATAGAAGTGCTGATGTGTAGTGAGCAATGGATGAAAGCTGATATCAAGTTTGCTGAAAAAGTCCAAACTAATGAACAGATTCTAGCTGAAGTTGAAATGCTAGACAAGCTTGAGAAAGGTATGTTTTCTATTTATCTTAGTTGTTTTGACATTTGGTTCGTTTGTTTATGCACTTATGTATTGTATTTTGTGTCTTCTCAGAGTTTGAGAGCGTAAGAATTGAAGAATGAAGACTGCTGCTGAAGTTTGAAGTCTTTTATTTTTATTTTGGTTTTGGTGTTCGCTTTGAGCTTTAGTTCGTATTTTTATTTTCGTTTTGGTGTTCTCTTTGAGCTTTAGTTCGTTTTCAGTTGAAGTGTGTTCTGCTTGGTTTGTTATGAACAAGTTCATTTTATTTTGAAGTTTAATAAAGGCTCTCACGTTTGGAGTATTTGCTTTTCACTATTGCACAATATTTTTATACTTGTTATTTCTTTGTTCACGTTTTGTATGACATAACCATAGAGTTAGTTTTCTCTGTTTACTTTTGTTTTTCATTTGAAACGTTCCTTCGTCGAACACGAAGTCACAAAACAGTTAGTTCGGGTAAAATAAAGGAATATGGATAACCGATATCCGGTTTAGATCCGAACCCGAAAATTAAATGGGTTCAACCGGGTTTATGATTTGTTACTAAATCCGAACCGAATCCGAGAGGATCCGAACCGAGACCGGTCCGAACTTTTATAATATCCGATTGGGGCTGTTTTTTAAGAATTCGAAAACCCGAAACCCGATTAGTATCTACTCGAACCCGAATGGTCACCCGGTTGCCCACACCTACCAAAATCAATCTAAACCAGTTTTGTTTAGTTTGTGTTCAGTCTGGTTATATCGTGCTCTAAGAGGTCAGATGGTTTTACGGCTTTTTATCATCAATTTTGGAATGTTGTAGCTGTCTACGTGTGTGGTGTGGTTCAATGGCTTTTTGAGCTTAGTGTTATGGAACCATAGATTAACCATATGAATATTTGCTTGTTTCCTAAGTATCGAGACCCCTCTGATATGGGTATTTTCTTCGTATAGGTCTCTCTAAGATTGTTTACAAATTGATCTCTAAAATTATGTTCTTGAGATTCAAGGTTGCTTGAGAGACATTATTTCTGAAACCTAAGCAGTTTCGTACCGAGAAGACAGATTCATGATAACATCCTCGTGCCCCATGAATTCATATCAGCATTGAAAATAAAGAAGGATTGTGCATAGCAATAGCAATATATGGAAGTGAAAACATGTATTAGTAAAACTTATAATAGAACGGATTGGTCCTTTTTGGAAGCTACTATGATTCAGTTGGGTTTTGATTCAAAATGGGTTCTATGGACAATGGAGTGTGTAAAGTCAGTATCATACTCAGTGTTGGTTAATGGTCACCCATATGGAAATATCAAACCTTCTTGTGATTTATGACAAGGAGATGCAAAATCCTTGTATCTGTGTGCGGAAGTGCTCAGTCAAACGTTTGATAAAGCTCAGGACTAAAGTAAATTTCAAGGAATAAGGTTGGCCAGTAAGGTGTCCCAATTTGTTGATGACTCAATTTTCTTCTGTCGGAGTGACTATAGATGATGCAAAATGTATGTCTTTGATTATAGAACAAGACGAGAAGTTATCTGAAAACAAGGTCAACTATGATAAATCGTCAGTTATTTTTGGAATGAAAATCAATCATCATATAAGAACTCAAATTGATCTGATCCTAAAGATTACTAAGGATGATGGAGGAGGTAAATATTTAGATCTTCCGGAACAATTTGGAAGAAGTAAGGTATCCGAGTTTCAGAGCATTGTAGTAGATAAAGTGCAAGATCAAACTATACCTTAGTACACTTAGTTCTTGTTACCAACAAGTAAGAAAATTTTAGTTTATCCTTCAAGCTAAGCCTATATACTCAATGACCTGCTTTTTCTTCCTAAAACCATATTTGATGATACTAATTATATTCTTTCGGATTTATGGTGGAAGTAAAACAATGGTCAGAGAAATAAATCATGAGTTTCATGTAAAACGTTGAGTTTACCAGAAACAAATAAGGAGGAATAGGTTTTTATGACTTGCACGCTTTCAATACTGCCCTTGTTAGCTAAGCAAGTTTGGAAGACTGAGCAGAATCCAAATTTCTTTCTGACCAGATTCTACAAAAGTAAATACTATAACTCATCGAAATTTTTACAGTTGACGTGTTCAACGAATTCATCATATGTATGGAAATTGAGAACACGGGGAAGGATTTTCTTAACAAAGGTATGACAAAACAGATTGCTAACGACCAAAATACAAGAATTTGGGATGATGTACGGCTTCCTGTTCTTTGATATTGGAAGTTTTCAAGGCTCCCAAGTCAAATGATAGTATAGAAAGGTTGTCGAACCACAGAGAACTAGTGATCTATAGCACCAAGAATACACAAACTCTCTTAATCTAAGCAAACGAGAAGATGGATGATGGTAACAAGCTAAGAACCTACTAATATGAACAAGGTGATCTCAAATCTAATCTAGAAACTAGTGCAAGAACTCAATCAAATGCTAAGGTGGACTCATGGGACTAGGGACTTGATTTTGGGTGACTAAGATCCAAGCTAGAGTGGCAAACTATCAAATCAACAATTTCCTTATGCCTAGACACAACACTAAACAAGCTCTTTCTCAAGATGAATGCTCATTTGCTTTAGTAACTCAAGCATCAAATCTCTTCGGTTGAATATTACTAAAGCAATCATTATGGACAAGTCTACTAGCAATCTTAACACCTTTAACAACAAATCTCTTTGGCAAAGTGCATTAAAAGCATTGAAGAGTTGGTTCAGACATTTCGTCATACACCTTTCGGGCAGGAAATGTCTAAGGATCTATTTTAGTATGATCAAGACTAAAATAGCATTAAGAACCCTCAACAAGCAAAGAAATAAGTAGATCTAACTCTAAACACTCTAGATCTTCACTAATCACCCTTAATCACCCTAATCCATGAATCCAAAATGTGTCTACTCCCTAATCTCCATGATAAACCTCAAATCCATATGAGATTCAAGGCTAATCATGTTAATGATTAAGAGAAACAAGATATAAGATGAAGAAATTCCTTAGATAATCAAAAGGTTCAAGCTTTTACAAAGTGAGGCAAAGTCTAGAGAGAAAATGAGATACATTAGGGTTTTTGGGTCTAAATCTATTTATAGAGGTGTACAAATCGAGCTGGTTTAATTGAAGTAAACCGGGTCAAACCGGACTAAACCGGTCAACCATTTGGTTTCGTGTATATTCTTCTCCCAGCGGTTTCTTCTTCCCGCTCCACCAAGCCGCTGTATGTTCCGTTCGATCCCCAGCGGTGACATCTTCCCGCTGCATCATGTCGATATCAGACAGGAGGTGGAGATGCAGAGCGAGCGGCCAAGCAACATTGCTACGTCAAGCCGCTGAGATTGCTCGAGCTCGGACTCTGTCTTCTTCGTCTCAGGCTTCTCCATAGCCACACACTACCTCGTCATCAATCGAAGCTTCTCCTCGGACTCAATACTCAATAGAACCACCGTCTCATCTCTCTTCCGAGCCGAGACCACCGGACCAAGCTTGCAGGGCGTGTTCGTCATCTCCGGATCCTCGCCGTAAATTCTTTGTTCGTCGACACGGGATGACTACGAGCCACGGTTGATCTCATGCTCATCTCCTTAGCCGTGGCCGTGCTCAATTCTGTCTGTGTGGTACTCGCAAAGGCTCGCCGTCGTATCCGCCGGAATCGTCGGGATTGAAGTGAAGAAGAACGGCAATGGTGGATTCTCTCGTTTTTGCATCTCTGGTCCTCATACTTTTGGGCTTTTCACGCTTCGACCCCAAAACTCTTGAAATTGCAGATTTAACCACTGATTTTCGCCCAAACTCTTAATTGTGCACTCCAGCCCCTGTTAAATGCAATTATGTATGCAATGCAATATAAATACCTAAATGCAACCTATAATGAACATAATAATCTAAAATATGAATCTAAAAACCTATAAAAACATGAGATATCAACTCCCCCACACTAGACCTTTACTTGTCCACAAGTAAACATTTAAAATCAATCAAAGAGAAGAGATTGAAATTGAGAGCTTATAACCAAAAGAAACACTTTCTAGCCTTGAACTTGACATCCTAAGGAAAATATAGCAAATAGCATGAGCAAGAACTTTTATTACACTCTAGCTTCTCAAGACCTATCCATCCTCCTATACCTCTACACAAGTTGTAATGCTCATCCATCAACAAGCTCTTTAGACCAACTCTCACATTCATTTATACAATAAGGTGAATTCTCACAAATGGGCACATGATCTCAATCATTTGGCTTGGTGAGTGAAAATTGTCTAATGTAAAACAAGAGGGCTTCAAATGCATCTTTCATGGTGACTTACTCTCAAGAAAAAAAAGCAAGAACATTATGCAAAATTTATCTAAGAAAAGGAGCAATTCATGTATACAATGATTTGTTCTCATCATTCTACTCTTTTCCTAAATGATTTCAAGTTCTACCCTTCTTCTTTTCATCATCCCAAAACCCAAAGATACACCCACTTTCATCACTCACCCAATGAACAATCTTTTTTTTCTTATCTTAACCAACTAGGGATTTTTTTTTTTTTTTTTTACTAAGCTCTTCTTTTCTTTTCTTTCCCCCACTCTTTTCATGTTTCTTTTCTTTTTACTCTTAAGGAGATTTTCTATTTATAGACTCTAGAGCTTTTCTCTCTTTTTTTTTTTTTTAGATCCCTAGTGGTTTTCTTTTCTTTTCTCACTCTTTTGGTTCATTTCTTTCACTTTTCTCACTCACATCCCAATCCCAAGATTAAAAACAAGCTTACAAACCCAACAACCATCCTAAGTGCTAGCTCAAATGAGGTCCTAGTGCTAGCGAAAGATAAGAACAAACCAAAGTCGCTCCTAATACTCTCAAGATTTTGCACATGACAAGCTATCAAAAAGAAGGCCTCACTCAAGCAAATCAATGTTGGTCTCAAAGAATGGCTAAGGGTTTAGAGGTAGGAGAGTTCCATTTGGGTTAACAAAGGATAATGAATGGAATAAGATAACCCAAATGTGTATGAGATCCATGATCAAGTATGCAAGTGCCCATATGCAAGAGAGATTAAGTTCATTACATTCAAGTTCAGTTTGGAGTTGGCTTTCAAGAACAATATCAATATCAAGCAAGCAACATGTTTCAAGAAGAGTGTTCAAGGCTCGAAGCGTGCAAGGCTTTCAAGAGATGCTTAAGCTACTTGATATGTTTAGCTAGGGTGTCAAATTGAGTTCTAGACATGTGCTCTTTACAAGGTTTCTCCCAATGCATGAATGCAATCTAACTAAATGCTTCTTAATTAATTTTTTTTTAATGCAAATAAGTATGCAATGCATGAGACTCATGACAGGTAAACAAAACAAAAAACAATGTGAGATAGTAGACTCTCCCCCAAACTTACTTCACACAGTCCCTTGTGTGAGAGTAAGCTCAAAGAAGAGATCTAAGAGAAATAAAGAAACATGAGAATTAAATATGTACAGGGTTGGAGTGGCACATACTTGGAGTTTATTGGCTGAATTGGGTGGTAGAGGACCCTTGGCCTCTTGTTTGTTGCACCAGTAAACATAGGCTGAAGTGGAAATGAAGACTTCTCTTATCTAGAGATAGACCCAACCTGAAAATCTCAACCATACTTATTAAACAACTTAAAAGAAAGAAAGATAAAGAAATATATACAATGGATAAACATGGGACTTCCTCCCAAGTGAGCTTGTTTTAAGTCTCTAGCTTGACTTTGTGTGCATGCTAATCATAAGTATCAAAAGGCTGAGCCAATGCACCTTTGGTCCTTCTCCTACAAGAACAAGAAACCAAGTGCGCAAAGGAGCACACTACTGTCCATAGAAAATAGACAGATTTTTCATCAAAGAGCTTCACTATAGATGAATCATGAAATATGAGATGCTCTTTGATGTTTAAATAGTCATGAGAATCAAATGCATTTGGTGGAAAGATAAAGTCAACTACTGGTTCAAACGAGGTCTTAACAAAGTAGTCAACTCTATCTCCATCAACTGAATAAAACACAATGTTCACATTCTCATGATTATTTTTGACAAGGGGGTTTTCTATCTCAAGCAAGAGCTTATCCACATCAAGTTCATCCCCTATATCAGCAAGAGAAAGAAGAGGTCTAGGTTCATTAAGAATCAAAAACTCAGATTCGAGATCAAATGAAGCACATAGATAGCTCTTGTCAAAACAAACTTCAATATGATCTCTAGCAAGCTTTTCTATTCTCAACTCATCTAGCTTCCTAGTTTCACATATCATATCAAGACATTCATTGATGAGCACAAGAGAATCATGATCATGGGCAATGTTTTCACCACAAGGCAAGCATATTTTCTCAAATTGAAGTTCTAAAATGGAAATTTCTATACCTTCCAGCTGGAGTGGTGGAGCCCAATCCATTACCTCTTTAAGGTCATAGGCAACATTAAACTCATACTTTGTAACTTCCCTTCCTTCAAGCTCTGCTCGATCCTTAATAAGCTCCAACCGGATCCTTCGTGCTAGGGATGTCTTTGCCGACCCCGGGTACTCCTTCTGAAGCTCATATAACATCACAAGTTGTGCTGGTGTGAGTATACTTGCATCAAAGTCATCTTGAATGTGATATTCAAATGTGTCTTCCTCTTCTTGTGTCTTCTCATGGTAGCTTGAAGCCATCACTGCAAGAACAAAAGCTAGAAGAAAAGGTTAGTAACTATACAAAAGCAAAACAAAGCAAGAAAATAAAGCTTAGTCTCAAGAAAGATTGAAATCCTAATGATAAATCTACTAGTTCCCCGGCAACGGCGCCAATTTGATATTGGAAGTTTTCAAGGCTCCCAAGTCAAATGATAGTATAGAAAGGTTGTCGAACCACAGAGAACTAGTGATCTATAGCACCAAGAATACACAAACTCTCTTAATTTAAGCAAACGAGAAGATGGATGATGGTAACAAGCTAAGAACCTACTAATATGAACAAGGTGATCTCAAATCTAATCTAGAAACTAGTGCAAGAACTCAATCAAATGCTAAGGTGGACTCATGGGACTAGGGACTTGATTTTGGGTGACTAAGATCCAAGCTAGAGTGGCAAACTATCAAATCAACAATTTCCTTATGCCTAGACACAACACTAAACAAGCTCTTTCTCAAGATGAATGCTCATTTGCTTTAGTAACTCAAGCATCAAATCTCTTCGGTTGAATATTACTAAAGCAATCATTATGGACAAGTCTACTAGCAATCTTAACACCTTTAACAACAAATCTCTTTGGCAAAGTGCATTAAAAGCATTGAAGAGTTGGTTCAGACATTTCGTCATACACCTTTCGGGCAGGAAATGTCTAAGGATCTATTTTAGTATGATCAAGACTAAAATAGCATTAAGAACCCTCAACAAGCAAAGAAATAAGTAGATCTAACTCTAAACACTCTAGATCTTCACTAATCACCCTTAATCACCCTAATCCATGAATCCAAAATGTGTCTACTCCCTAATCTCCATGATAAACCTCAAATCCATATGAGATTCAAGGCTAATCATGTTAATGATTAAGAGAAACAAGATATAAGATGAAGAAATTCCTTAGATAATCAAAAGGTTCAAGCTTTTACAAAGTGAGGCAAAGTCTAGAGAGAAAATGAGATACATTAGGGTTTTTGGGTCTAAATCTATTTATAGAGGTGTACAAATCGAGCTGGTTTAATTGAAGTAAACCGGGTCAAACCGGACTAAACCGGTCAACCATTTGGTTTCGTGTATATTCTTCTCCCAGCGGTTTCTTCTTCCCGCTCCACCAAGCCGCTGTATGTTCCGTTCGATCCCCAGCGGTGACATCTTCCCGCTGCATCATGTCGATATCAGACAGGAGGTGGAGATGCAGAGCGAGCGGCCAAGCAACATTGCTACGTCAAGCCGCTGAGATTGCTCGAGCTCGGACTCTGTCTTCTTCGTCTCAGGCTTCTCCATAGCCACACACTACCTCGTCATCAATCGAAGCTTCTCCTCGGACTCAATACTCAATAGAACCACCGTCTCATCTCTCTTCCGAGCCGAGACCACCGGACCAAGCTTGCAGGGCGTGTTCGTCATCTCCGGATCCTCGCCGTAAATTCTTTGTTCGTCGACACGGGATGACTACGAGCCACGGTTGATCTCATGCTCATCTCCTTAGCCGTGGCCGTGCTCAATTCTGTCTGTGTGGTACTCGCAAAGGCTCGCCGTCGTATCCGCCGGAATCGTCGGGATTGAAGTGAAGAAGAACGGCAATGGTGGATTCTCTCGTTTTTGCATCTCTGGTCCTCATACTTTTGGGCTTTTCACGCTTCGACCCCAAAACTCTTGAAATTGAAGATTTAACCACTGATTTTCGCCCAAATTCTTAATTGTGCACTCCAGCCCCTGTTAAATGCAATTATGTATGCAATGCAATATAAATACCTAAATGCAACCTATAGTGAACATAATAATCTAAAATATGAATCTAAAAACCTATAAAAACATGAGATATCATTCTTCCACCTTGTATGATCAATTCTCCAAATTTAAATCCTAATTTGCTAGTATCAAATTTAATCAATCAGTTTTTTTTTGCGACTTGGAATGATGAAAATCTAAGAAATTATTTGATACATGAGGAAGCATAACTAGTGTGGAAGATCAGATTAATTGGATTGGCTCAACAAGATAAGTTTGTTTGGCCATACACTTCAAACTTGGAGTTTTCAGTAAAATTAAGGTATTGGGTTGCTACTCATGATCTCTATGACGGGGATGTTATTAAATGTCACGATGGTTCTGTTATATTACAAAAACATATATAGAAGTTGGAAAATTACCTAAAGTCAACCATTTTATTTGGAAGATAATATATGGTGCACTACCTATCTATGTCTAAATCTAATATGTTAAAAGTATTGTATAGAGTAAGGATCTATAAATCATGCTATATTCCTATGTCTCTATGCTTTTGCTTATGTAATGGTATCCCAACTAATTCAATGCATTGGAGGATAATATCACAGCATTATTTAAGCTTATGGACACTTTACAGGAAAGTGAATATATGCGGATGCTGTTCTTTCGGACAATTTTGCGTATGTGGAATAAATTATTTCTATTTTTTTTTTAAGATGCAAGAAAATCTATGAAGGCAAATGATGAACAGAACATTTTTGTAACAACAAGGGTACCCACATGTAGAGGTCATAAGCAGTCTCATTGGACGCATCCTCCAATTGGTTGGTTAAAATGTAACTTTGATTGTTCTTTTAGAAGTATGGATGTTGATGCGAGAGTTGTCTGGATTGTTCGAGATGATAAGGGGAAATATATATGAGACAGGTTTGGCTAGGATACCCGCAGTTAAACAGTCCCTTTAAAGTGAAGCCATTGGATTTTTTATGCCCTACAAAGGTCTGGATCAGAGGATGGCTACAAGTGTAGTTTAAAGGGGATAATGCAAAACGTACTCGTATAATTGATCAAGTGGTCTTGCAACATAAAGAGTTAGAAAATATTCTTCGTGATCTTCGCTATTGGATGTCTATTCAATCTATCCAAGTAAAATACTCTTAGGATAATGTCAATCGTGAACAAAATTCAGATGTAGATGTGATTTCAAATCATGCTATTGATGGGTTTCAAATTGTACGCTGGTTGACCTCTTTTATTATTCATATACAACTTGATCTAATTAAAGTATGTTGTCAAAAACACGCACACACAAAAAAATATATTCAAAATAGATACCATTAAAGAGATCAAAAACATTTGTCACCCTACAATGTAAATAAATATTAAAATAAATATTTAAAATAAAAAATATTTATTTTGAAAGAAAATATTCAAAACTTTTTCAATTTTTTTGAGATTAAAAAAAACTTTTTCTTATTTTTCAGAATATCTTTTTCCAAAATTTTTTTCCCATAAAATATTTATAAAATTATTATTTAATTTTATAACCTCTTAAATTCTAAAACTTATTTCCTAAAGCCTGAACTCACTTCCCCTAAAATTTAATCCTAAATCTAGCTTAGTTAACCATATGGGTAAAAATGTCATTTAACTTTTTAATGAAAACTTATCTTGGTCATTTTAATCTTGGAAACCTTTTTTGATAAACACTTTTTAGGAATATCTTAGTGTATTTCTCAAAATTGAAATACCCAGTTTTTAGATTTTTCGGGTTTAACTAAGGTTTTTAGTTTTTTGTCGGTTTCTTAGTTTTAAACCAAGCCAAATCAGAACTACATGTAACTCGTTTCTGATTCGGATTTCATTAAAATTTAGAATAACGATCTGAACCCGATAGGATCTGAATTGATCTGAAATGATCCAAAAATACAAGTTCTTAAATGGGTCTAAACCACCCCAACCCAAAATCCGATCCGACCCAAACCTTAAATCCGAATGCTCAGTGATACTTGGAAACAAAAAAATCATAATATTACAACTCAAAAAATTTATAAGTCTATGTTTTAGTGAAAAGATTACCATTTAATATACTTATAACTTTTCTTTTTATAATTTAACATACTGTAAACATGTGGTGCACTTCTATGTTGTAAATTTTCTATACTACCTTCCTATTTGACACTAACGAGATTAAACCCTTTACCCATCTGCAAACACTTCACATTAGAATCCTAATTAGTCGATTATCTAATGAACCTCATAGGCGATGAGTGTTTACACCAGATGTGACACCCAGTCAAAGGCTAACGCTTTAATTCCAGCGATTCAACACTGGAAGCCTACATGATCCTATTTCTCCGACAACTAATTGTTTGCGTCGGTCCGCTGGAAATATACTTTGTTGTTTCATTCTCAGCACTATGGGAGAAAGAATGAAATGCCTCTTTTCTTTTCTTTTTGAAATTTTATCCCTCTTTCGCTATTTCAAACCTTAAATCTCACATTTTACATTGCTCCTACTTTCTGCTTGTCTACTTACCAGCGAGTCTTCTCGGCCATATTTACAACTACCTGAATGGCTCATTGCAACAGACAGGTTTCCAAGGAAATGATTGAACATCTACTCCTGAACCGACATCCTCTGCTTCCTTAGGCATGTTCTACGCGACACTAAAGCTTGAGGTTATTAGACAATCATGTTTTGGTGGTCTCTTCAATCTACCCGCTTGACAATGCCCGCTTCATGCAAGTAAATACATAGCCTTTTGACTCGGAAACTTGTATGTAGCCAGCATTTAACATTGTGGCCAGTCTTCCGTGGTCATCATTTACGCTTCTCGCTTGCAAATTTTCATTCAGTCAATGGCCTCCTCTGTGGTCCTCTCCTTGAAGAATATGTTCCTCCCTCCTTAAATATAAGAAACTCTGCAATGGATCAATATTGGAACCAATTTATCAGTGATGACTTTCTTACAACAGTCAATGATCTTGGATATATGCTAAAAATGACCCAAACATATTGTATTATAGAAGGTGCGACTTGCGCTCATCATGATCGTAGATGGCGTTCTCATCGCTTACAAACAGATGCAATGACCAACTTTGAAATATGTACAAATGTTTGTGGATGTTTAATCTTCCCTTCAGCCTCCATGGGGTCAAGAATCCTTTTAAAGACTATCTACTGTCCGAAACCTCTTATGGATGAGAATGATCCCATAGAAAATCTTATCCAACAGCTTTAGTAGACTACATACAAATTGCAGGAATTCCCGCTCGCACTCCATCTGGTCATCTTCCAAGCAATTCCCCTACTCTTTACAAAGATTCCAGCATCACATAATTCCCTTTTAGTACTGGACCTGCATGATAGTCATTTCCCAACACACACATCCAACAATCTCAATGATTTCCTACTGCTGAAATTGATCCTAAAGTAAATTACTTTTTTTCTTAAAATCATACCTTCCAAGCACTCAAACACATACTTAATATACTTCCAATTTTAAAAAACTGTTAATTAATATTAAAATTATGGACTAGAATTAGATTATATTATTTTGGTTAAGTTTAAATTTTATGGTTTGTAGTTTGTAAATAGAATTGTGGTTAAGTAAAAATTTAGGATAAGTATTTGAAAATAACTTTATAATATTTATAAGGAATAAATTTTAGTCTAATTTTTTTTGTCATCACTTATACAGACTCATATTGACTCTGTAAACCACACTGTTAGCTATCCATCCAAATTTTAGTCTAGTAATTAGATTATTTGCTAAAGTTTATGGGTTAGTGTCTAGCATTTGGAAGGTTTGGGATATGAGATTTTCTTATAATTTGTAAATGAAGTTGTTTTAAAAAATTTAAGATTTAGTGTTTGAGATAGAAGATTACAATTTGCTTTTTACAGAGGAAGGTTTAGTTTTTAGTGTATGAGATTAGGAAATATGGTATAGAGTTTGAGATTAAAGGTTTGATAATAAATTTGAAAATTACAAATTTCTGAATATTTATGTTGTGGTATGTTGTAAAGTTTTTCCATATAGAATATTTTATTTTTCATTTAGAATATATCTTTTGAAGGTTTATGTTTAGGGTTTAAATATGATAAGGGTTTAGGATTACAAATAATCATGAAAAATTCGTAGAAAATTTGTAGCTGAATTGTGTCCGTTTATAGCCATGTTCTAAAATGCGGGCGCCTAGCCATGTATCGTCCGTCGTGATTCAGTTGTTGACCAAGGTGAATATGGTCAATTCGGTTACATTATACGGTTGACCGATTTTGTCCCGAATTAAACATGGAAAATGATTATGCGCCCGCATTATTAAAAATGTTACATTTTTTAACGTTGATTCATTATGATATGAGAAAGATTACATAGACGATTCGACAACCGACAATACTATCTGTTTTATGAGATCTACATCTAACTACATCACCTGAGATGTCCTATGAAGATACATGTCTGACCAGATTAACTTGCACCATGTTGTAGATCTCTTGTAAATATTTCTTCCGTAATCTATATAATTGTTTAATAAACCGCTCTCTCCGGAACTTAAAAACTGGATTTTTCTGCAAGAAATTGCATAACGGATTCGAACCCCAGATCTGAGTGTAGAAGCCTTTAAACTTTAACGACTCGGATACGGTGCTTCCAAAAAAATTACATTATACGGGATATTTTTAGTCCAAATGCATTTTGACCCATTTAGCAAAAAATACTCTTTGTTAACAGTGTTTCTTCCGACAACATAACTAGGAATTGTCGTAAGTGAAACATAACATCATGTTTCTTCTATTTTTTTCTTATGAATTTTTTTTTGAATTTTTGTTTCTTATAAACTTTATTTTAATTGTTTGGTCTTTCTTTATTTCAGTTTTTTATTTCAAGTTCTAACTTCTAGCACTCTAACCAACTAGAACATCAATATATATATTGCTGATCATTGAAGAATAATAGGATTAGAAGATACAATCTTTAATATTTTTGTTTTTTTTTCTCACGGTCAAAACAATAATTTTGTGATTTTTGTGAGTGAACTTTTTGTTTTGATTATATAAATAGGATAAATGGTTTAGTTTGGTATTTGATGAACCTTTGCATATTTAAAACTAAAAATTAGGCATTGTGTATATCCCGAGTTATCCCGAATTTTTGATAATTTGGTAGATCCGAGGTTACCACGGATAGCCCGTAGCGCGATTCTGAACCGGGGTTTATGGTCATGTTTCCGTTAGTGACTATTTTGTGGTTTGTTAGTCACGAATTTGACTCGATTAGTCAGCGTTTTTATTTTGTAATCATTCACGGTTATTTTGTGACTATTTCGAAAGAATCACGAATTTTTCGTGATCATTTCATATGATTATAGAGGAAAGTTCCACTCAGTGTTTTGAAAACCGGATCGGACCGGCCGGTCGAACCGGTCCGACCGTGACTCGCTGAAGAAGCCGAGTCCTGTTCGGTTTAAAACCCGGATTTGATAAAAACCGGTAAAACCGGTGACCCGGTTTAATTCTAAAATCCGGTTCTTAAAAATTAACATATAATTAAGTGTTTTAAATTATTACTAGCTAAAATTTAATATTTTATAATTAGTGTTCAACTATCACTATTTAATTGATTTTTTATTTTTCTAAGAAAAAATGTGAAAAATATATTTTTAACTCTCATATACTATTTTTATTTTACCATATTCTTAAAATTTGAAATGTTAGTTGTAAAAATAAATAAATATAATTGTTTTAGCTGTAAATCATTTGTTTTTTTAAAAAAAAAAATTAGGTTACATAGTAATCAGATTTATGTTTGTTGTTTATTTTGAGTTAATAAAAAAATACAGAAAGTATTATATGTAGAATTAAAGTTTATATAGTATAAATATATAATTATATACATTTTTATATAAATAAAAAACCTAGTTCGACCGGTTTAACCGGTCTAACCAGTCAACTAGTAGCTTCACCGAGTCGTTGTCCAGTCCGGTTTTCAAAACATTGGTTCCACTAGTCTGTTCATTGTTTTTTCTTGGGACAAATCTGTTCATTGTTTATGTAAGTCCACCATCACCTTCTTAGGCCCATTCAAGCATTTCAATTAGCATCATTCAAATCTAAGTTTATTTTTCTAATAATCCCCATAATATTTTGAAAGTTTAAATAGTAATTTAACTCTCTTTCTTGGTTAACGTGGACCGTCCACACCGACCATTCATTGGTCGGCGAAACACAATGTATTTGGACATGTACCATATGTTTTTTAAACCTTTCAAGAAAAAACACAAAACGTTGTTCCGATCAATGTTTATGGTTTAACGGGAAATTAGTGCTAAGTATCATTAAATTAAGTTATAATTAAAAATAAACATAAAACAAGTAGTATAGGGAGTGGTGATGAGCTCAAATCACTATAAATAGTGTGGCTTAGCTGTGTAACTCATCAATCCTCACAACTTGCAAAGCAAAGTATTTCTCGCAATCAGAAGTGTGTGTTTACGTAGTTTTTGGTGTTAGTTACTTGTTTTAAGAGATGTCGGATCATCCTCGTTCAAGTGAGAAACAAGAAGCTGACGATGCAGCTTCCAAGGGTTGTGGAATGTTTGACTTTCTCAAGAAGAAACCTGAAGATGAGCATGTCTATGTGACTGACGCGACCAAGGAAAAGAAGGAAGAGGAGAAACCTTCTCTCGCGGAAAGGCTTCACTCTGGCAGCTCTGTAAGCTTTATGCATATGTATACACATTTGTATTTAGAACTCTTTGAGAAATGTTAATAACACTTGTTGTTTGATGATGTGATATGTATCTAGTCGAGTGATGAAGAAGTAGATGAAAATGGGGAAAAGAAGAAGAAGAGGAATGGATTGAAGGAGAAGGTGTTTGGTCACAAGGATGAAGATGTTGCTGATCATCAATATACAGCTGAGGAGAATAAGGGCGTCACGGAGAAGATCATGTTGAAAGTTCATGTAGGTAAAGGGACTCATGAGCAAGCCAACAAGCATGAGCATGAAGAGGCGGAGAAGAAAGGGTTTATGGAGAAGATGAAGGAGAAGCTTCCTGCAGCTGGAGGTCATCATGACCAAGCCAACAAGCCTGAACATCAGGAGGATGGGAAAGAGAAAGGGTTTATGGAAAAGATCAAGGAGAAGCTTCCTGCATCTGGAGGTCATCATGACCAAGCCAACAAGCATGAGAATCATGAGGATGGGAAGGAGAAAGGGTTTATGGAAAAGATCAAGGAGAAGCTTCCTGGAGGTCACAATGGAAAGCCCGAAGTTGAGCCTCATCATGAAAATGGTAAAGAGAAAGGGTTTATGGAGAAGATCAAGGAGAAGCTCCCTGGTCATATCAAGCATGATGAAAGTGATGAGAAGAAAAAGGATCCTTAGTCGTTAGAAAACCCTTTTCACTTTCTTGAATCAGCTTTTCGTTTTCAGCACTTTGCTTCATCATCTACTTCTATTGTGATCACCTCGTTATGTCAATGAAATGTCAACTTTCCCTTTGAAAACTCATGAATGCATGCCATTTTGTTGTATTCTCTTTAAAAGCTTTGTTTCAACTTCGCTTTGAGATACTTTTGACGACATAAGATGAAAAATCTATATTCCTATCTACCCTTAATCAGTTTAAGGTTGGACCCAAGAAAGGTTACGCGCACTTCATCTCTATACGTTGCATGATTGACTTTGGAGCACGAGATAAGTCAGAGGCAGAACAAAGTGTGAGAGAAGTGAGAACACAATCACGGAGACTGTGTATGATCAGGTCGAAAGAGAAATGAGAAAGACGTCTCTCTCACAGGAAGAAGAAGAAAACAGTCTGTGACTTTTGTGTTTCTAGTTGTCACTTACTCACGCGTACATGCAATTGGTATATATATTGAAAACTGAAAACGAAGCTTATAAAAGAATAACTTAACGATGAAAGTGAAAGGAGGACACAAACTTGAATAACCAAAACCTTAACAATGATGGATGAGCTGTTTATGAGGTTGACCTTTGAATATTTATGTTAATATAAATAAAAAGAGTGTAATCTAAGTAAATTCAACATTTTAAAGCTTATTCTATATATCACAACTCGAAATGTTACAATTCACTCCTTTTAACGAACGCAATATCCTCGTTGAGTCCCACAACAGATTTCAAAATGTCTTTCGGGTCAGAACCGAGATGGCTAACCAGTTCTGATACCATTTGTAATGCCCCGATCCGCCAACGGCTAATGGGCCATCCATACCCGCTCTCTCGGTCCGTGGTCCCATCCCATCTAATGTCGGTTCGTTAATTTTTTCAAAGGCTCGAAATTATTGTTTACTGACCCTGCAATCACCACCCGACATTCCTCGTACTTTGGTCTCACTTGCCACCCGTGCTTTGGCCTCATTCGCATGGTATCGTGACGGAAAAAATAAGTCAACTTTGATGAGATAAATAGCCAAATCAATTCTCTTAAGGTTTTTCTAAATATCACAACTCTCAGTGTTACACTTCTGCTTTGCTATCTTCTACTAAATTTCTCACATTCGGAAACGTTTCTTAGTCTTCTCTAGGTCTGATCAAAGAAGTAGTAATGGATGGAACCATTTAATTTTCATATCTCCTGATTGATTAAGTTTGGTTGGTTTAGTCTCTTCTATTATGAGGTCTCTAGGGAACTCGATAGATGCTTCCTCAAACTCAGTAGAATCTCCAAGTCCTTCTTTAGATCAATTCTCTATTGCAGCTCTTGAAGCGGTTTTTATTTGCCATATACGTATGTGAAAGTGCTTCACGAAGCTGTGATTTTGCTTCATATAATCCTACAATCGATTGGGGATATGCTCCTACACAAGACATGTTTCGTTTGCATCTCTTTTTATTTATTGTATACATTATATAATATGTTTTTTTCTGACATCGAACGACTATTACTCAAACTTGTATATATTATACAATATGTTTGTATGAAGACATGTGTGTTATACATGTTTGAACATGAACAAAAAACAATATATAAAATTTAGAGCAATGTATCAACCGATGATTAGGATTTAGGAGACACAAATATATAAGAAATTGGAAAAAAAATCGACAATACAAATCTAATCAAAATAATATGATTCAATCAAATATTTACTCTTTTGTATTTTACTTTTAAAAATACTTACAATCCAATCAAATCTAATTTCAAGTCAAATACTCAAACAAAATTTTAATAATTAAATAATACATGATTCTAATTTTAAAATTATAAAACCACTAACTACAGATTTGAATTTAATTTTTAAAATGATAGAATTAATAACATTAGATTTGATTTGATTTGGATTTTAAAATCCATTATGCACAAACTACATCTCTATTCTCTATCGTCAGTCTACAAAGTATACAATACTTCCTTTGGAACTAGGTTTGGCCCGCCCTACGGGCGGGATAATAAATTTAACATAGTTCGTATGATCGGGTAGCTCAAACATGAGTAAAGAATCAATGTGAGATAAATTCATGAAGGCATATGCCACAATAAACTTGTAAATTATGTAATAAAATTCATTACTATTATTTTATTTTATTTTTCCTAATAAATTAATTATTTGGGTATTTAATTTTAATTTTCTTTTTGCTTTTGAATTTTACCAAAACCTACAAAAATAATAAAAAGTAAATAATCATAAATATGTAGATTTTATATATACTCCAATTTTATCTTTTTATTCATATTTTATATATAAATAAAAAGGAAATATTTTTTTGTTAACAAAAAAAAGGAAATACAATTTTAAAATATATAGATTTTATACACGAAACACAGTTACATAAAAAAGTTTTAAGGTATTTGTCTTTAAAAGGAACACATATATTTTAAAATCTAAAATTCAAAATAAGAACAACTTCAACCAAAAAAAAATCAGTTCATAACTAATTAATTAATAGGTGGGGTTCATTCGGATGAATAAATACAACTTAATAAGTAAATCAGTCATGATTCTTATACTCAAAATCAGAATCCTAATTAAGTCAACGCTATATTATTGTATTTAGATCAGTATTCTATTTATTTTTATGTATATAAATTATAAATGACTCAAAGACTAAATAATAAGTGAAAACAATATGTTAACAAATTATTACGATTTAGTTTGGTCAAAAAAGTTTATACAAATACATAAGCTGTAAAAATATCGGTTATGTTCCTGCAACTCCGAACATGTAACATTTTCATGTTTCTATTTGAAAGCAACATATATAAAATCATACATAATTTTACTAAAATATATTATGGATCCAAGACAATAAAATAAATGCAACCAGCACAAACTTTGTCCTATTTAGATCCACTTAATAATAGTGTAGTTGGGATGAATAAATACATCTAATATATTCAAAAATAATTAATTGATCAAAATGTTTATAAGCAAATAAATTATCTGTTAAAAAGTCTTATATTTACTTTTCATACATAAAAATTACAAAACAGTTTAAAACTATCCCCAACTATTGAACTTAAAATATTAAATAACTATTGTAAAGTATATATTTTGCAAATATTTATTCCCATGAGTAAATCACCTAGTATAATGTTTTATTTTCAGCATGCCAAGGGAAGGAGAGAAATATCTGGAACAAACCATGTTCATATGCTGGTCATACAAATCTATGTCTCAAACAGAATAAAACGGGTTGAGAAACCTTGAGAAATCTATTTCTTCACCGTCTTCCTTTTCCATATTTCATGGCTTCATTCCTCTGATATGTTTTTCAGGAAAATCCACAAACCTTGGGTCCCATTTCGAAGCTTAAAATCTCTGTTTTTATGACAATAAATACCATCCACACCTTCTTCTTCGAAAGTTCTTTTGAAACATGTTGAGATGAAACCAGAGTTTGTTATTGTATCTCTGACCCAGAGACAAAGATGCTGCTTCGAGCTCTGCGTTTGTCTCACTCTCTAGGCTTTGTATTTTAGAAGAGCAAAGCTAGAGACTTTAGCATGATTTAAGATTAGCTAATAGTAAGACGAAACCTGAGAATAGAAAGGATGCTTATCATCATCCTCTTTTGAAGATCTGCAAGAGAATATAAGCATGTAACACGAAAGTCCAATTTATAGATTCTGAGATACTTGATTAAGAAAATTAAACAGCATAGCATTCGATCAGACACGAAGAAGGAGAAGAGAGACTCACGAAAAGAAAGAAACCCATGGACATGTGGAACATGGAAGCAGAGGAGAGAGCAGTCATGGTGAACTACACGTAGAGAAGTAGCTCAGCAACAAAGAGACAAACATATGCCGAGGAAGGGTCTTCCTTGTAAAAGCTCATGTCCACACCTCTAATGTATTTAATCATCTCTGATCGCTGAAATAGTTTAAGTGATGAAGCTAATTTCTTTTAAACATAAGCCTCTGTTTTTTTTAAAAGCATAACGTCAACGAAGCTTCGGAAAAATAGGAGGGTCTTAATGTAGAGAGCTTAATTAAATATTCCTTGCGTGTCTTCTTGAGTGCACTTCCTCTGCAGAGCTCTCGGCACAAGTTGGTTGGACAGGTGCTGCCTTTGCAGCCAAACCTACGTATGTGGATGTCATTGTTTGTGTTTAAATAAAAAAAAATTATTAGCTTCTCTTGACATCAAGAGGATTTCATGCACCAGATAAATAGGAATCCAGAGTGAAGAAATGCTTGCTCCATGACATAAACCAGCAAAAGAAGCAAAAGACCGGAAATCCACAATTGCTTTGGATTTGCGTTATCCGTACTTTGCTGTCTTAATGCCAACGATTTTTTTGGCAACCACAAGTAGTCTCTGAAAAATTCATGCCACTTTGAAGCCCTAAAAAGAATCAAATAACAAACATATAAAAGAAGAACACACAACATCTTACAGTGGAAAATGAAAAAAAAAGATGATGATGAACCATGCTTTACTCCAATGCTTTAAATGACTAATCCAAGCTTCAGTATAGATAATAGATTGTGGATAGTTTTAAACTAATTGTTACTCATACCTGTTGGAGGAGACCAGGTATAGCAATCTGGGGATCGATGTATACATGAGGAACTCTACAATCATCTAGACAGCCATGATGGTATTTAAACGCTGTAACTTCTCGTGAGATCTGATCTTTTTATTATAAATCTTAGGATCATTAGTTTCCATTTCTTGCGACTTGATTAGCCACCGAGAACTCGAGTCTTGGCTTAGGTCTATTAAACCTTCATCACATATAAATGGATCCTTAGAGCAATGACTATTTACCAAAAACATCATGACAAAATAGTAAAGAAGGAACAGTATAAATTCAGACTCTATCATTGAGGGGCCATGAAGAGCTACCTTTTCATAGAACAGGAGCATGTTGAATCCCATGAGCTTTCCTCTTTTCTTGACAGTGTGTGCTCCCCAGAAAGACAGAAGAAGCGCCACCACTGTTTGGGACAACGACCATAATTTAAATCAGAAATAAGGATATGGAATTTGATTAATCTCCTGAAGCAGTGAGATTTGGTGAACTATTTATCCCTATTTATAGTCTCAAGAATTAGGATTTGGGATGGAAAATTGAGAAAGGGGGTCATTATAGTCGATTTACTTGCAGAGTTGAACGGATGGAGTTAATGGAGAGACGTTATGAAGTGGATTCAATGAGGAACCAAGGCGTTTCACATAGGTTATGTAGTCGGTCGAAGAAGAAAAGATACGAAGAAGACGACGGCTCTAGAAGACAGAGACGATGTTAGTGGGTCTAATGTTTAGTCTGGGCCGAGATTGGATTTTTCCTTAGATTAAATGAAGTGACACGTGTCAGTCTCTGGAGCAGCGAGTTTATGCGCTGGCAGCTGAGCTGGACACCCCATGAGAGATTAAAAGGCTATTTTATATAAATAGATCCGCCTGCACAAGTTAGTGCTATTTTTTTTTTCATTCTTTTTACCATTCTAGGAACTATTTTCTATGTTGTTAAAAAGGAGCTATTTTCTAAGTACAGTAGAACCACAAAAAGAAAAAGAAAAATTATATTTTGTAAATTCTTTCTAGAAATTTCAGTCCAAAACGACTGCTTTATATTAACTAACATAAAAGGAAAAAAATACTCTTCAAGTCCACGGGCTTTTCTTAAAATACTGTTTCATCAACCTCTCCCTTCCTCTTACTATTTCTTCTAACGCGAGTTCTGAACAACACCAAAACTAACTTTACAAATCTGAGATCGAACACAATGAAATGTTACAAAGGATCGGCCATTCTCGCAACTGATCACTACCCATTCCTCTACAAACGACCAATCTTCTCTCTTCCCGCTTCGTTGCCATCGACCACTATCTCCTACCCGACCCGAACCCGATTCTCATCCACCCGTATCCAAGCCAGACTCACCCACGACGATCCGGTTAAACAAACCGAGGATTTAAGTTTCTATGATCTCCTCGGCGTCACCGAATCCGTTACTCTCCCGGAAATCAAACAAGCCTACAAACAGCTTGCTCGTAAGTATCATCCCGATGTTTCGCCACCCGATCAGGTCGAGGAATACACTGATCGGTTTATTAGGGTTCAAGAAGCTTACGAGACTCTCTCTGATCCTCGGCGGAGAGTTCTCTACGACCGTGATTTGTCTTTGGGATTCTCATTTTCGTTCTCAGGTCGACGCAGGAATCGATACGATGAGGTATATTCATACACACATTCTTTCTCGTCTGCTCTATCCAGAATCTAACCGGGTTCCGGTTATTAATTTTGCTTATTTTCGTGGTAAACCGGAATAATTTTTATTATTTTTTAAATCGGCACCAGTGTTTAATTGTATGGTTTGGAAATTTAAGAGTACACTCATAATTTATTTGTCACGCTCTCATTTATCCTAGCGATGTTGATATTGCTGATTAGGATCTCTTTGTTCATATACGGACAAATACTGTTCAATATTATCCGCGAAATTTTTTTTTTTTCAGTACCTAAGATTTACCGAAAGATTCGAGGACATTGCGTCTATCCTTGTCGCCAGAATTGACCATTTGCTCTGTATGGTCCAAATAATTGACCCATTTTTTATTTATTACATGAAAAATTGTTGCTTTTATTGAAGTTAGGATTAGTTAATTCAACTGGAAAGGTATTATTAGAGATTACATAATCGAATGATGTTTAGCATTGTATAATGTGATTTTGGATCTTCAGAAATTACAGGTCTTGGCTAACTTGGAAAAAAAAGAGAGTTGAGATTAGTTTGAAAGCAGTGTTGACATTTCCACTCTGAGTCTGTTCAACTTGCTTTTCTTATTTGGCTTTACTTGATTCTTACTGATCTTTATAATTCAATTATTCGTTTACAATCATGTTCCTATATGTTGAACTTGTACCAAACCATCTGCAGTCAATCCCTAATTGATTTGAGTTTTTGGTGATTATCTGTGAACGCAGGAAGTTGTGGAAGAGAAGAGTGAGTGGAAGAAAAAATGGCAAACTCAGCTCTCAGGGCTAAAGAAAAGAAGCCATCAGAAAGAAAACAACACAATGTCTTGGGCTGCTAGAATGCGCCGTCAACATCACACGTCTGAAGATTCTTCTTCATAACTATAAACACCAAATCTATTCGCCTCGTTAATGTATAGGTTTCTAAATTGTTGATATAATATAGAAAGCATAGCATAATTATCCACGAATTTGTATATATGTATATAGTCTTTGGTGTGCCTTTGCCAATCGGCAAGCAGCATATCAAAAACCCTGATTACTAAATAAGTGTCTTTTGTTTGTCCTTTTGAATTGTTAGCTTTGCAATGGAGTTACCTGAATTTGGGTTCTGGTTGCAGCAGTTTGCAACTTTGCATTGGTGAGTGTTCGTATGATGACAAACAAAACAATTTGTTTGAAATAGGGAACCACTTCTACGTTGGAGTTCTGAGGACAGTAAAAAAGATATGGGAAAATTGTTTTTAAGGCCAAAAAAATAATTATCTCCTATTAGGCGAATCTTATATATTTTATGTTTTATTAGACTAAATATTTTTTAAATGACAAAACTGTTCTTAATTTCAATTAAAAAATCGAAATTACAATTAAGAAAAAATTTGTTAAAAATTAAAATATAACTACTAAAATAATTAAAAATAGAAAAAAACATAAAATTTGAAGTTTGAAGTTTTTTTTTCAAAGGGAACAATTGATCCCGTAAGCAACCGATCGATCTGAACTAGTCAATCCTGATATATATATATATATATATATATATATATATCCAGAACAACGAAAATACACGGAGCATATTCTGAACGACGAAGCCCAAATCAGTCAATCTCAAAAGCTCGATCCAAGCTAGATCGATCAATCGTTTCTTTAGGATCGATCGATTATGTGTACATGTAAGTCCTCCTAAATCGATTTTCTGGTTTTTCAGTTAAATCCGGTTTGATTTCCACTTGATTTGAACCGAACAAGCACGAGCTGAACTCTTAAAACTCGATTTCTAATCGATTAAACCCATTTTTCTGAGCTCTTTGAAGAACAAGGAGAGAAAATCATATTCCCAAATTCATAAACCCTAACTCACTCAATATCAGAAAATATAAGAAAATTTGAAAATAGGAATTAATACTGTGAGAATGCTAATACTTTGATGCTAGTTGTTGAGTTCCATTGGCTATGACATTGGTTTTTGATAGTGTACCAAAAGACATTATTTTAGTGAGTGATATCAGTTATTGATAGCTATTGTATTTTATTGTGTTTAATTTTCAGGTATGGAATTGGAGTTGCCTAGTCGTCAATACGGTGAGGGCTTGGAACCTCAGGTTAAGAAGATTAATAACAGCTGTCCACTGGGACTTCTCGAGTTGCTGAGAGAAAAAATGAAGCCAGAATTTGAGGAAGTGATGAAAGATTCTTTTTTCTCAAATATTATGGATATCGAGAAAAATAATCTGAAGTTTTCGGCGAGGCTAGTACACTTTTTCTTGTGTAAGGAATTGATTACAAGCAAGAAACATGAGAAGTGGTTCACCTTTGCTAGGAGGTTTCTGCGTTTTGGATTGCAAGATTATCATGCTGTCATCGGTCTCAAAGTGAAACATGAGAAGAAAAGTAAGTTAGTGAAATGGAAAGATGATGATGGTTTTTCGAGCAAGCAGATAAAGACATATGGAAAAATCAATTTGCAGATCATTAAAAAGAAGTATTTGGAAGAAATCAATACTTGGACTTGGATTGATAGGGTGAGGCTGGTCTATCTTTGCATTGTTATGGGTGTGGTGATGAGGAGGAATGAGAAGGTAAATTTCCCACATCTGTACATGAAGTTGGTATGGATTTGGAGAAGTTTCGGAACTACCCATAGGGTTTGTACTCGTTTGATTTCCTGTTGAAGCAGATTGATAAAACAAAAGATAAATTGGAGCATAAGGAGGGATACCTGATGGAAAGATTCTTGATTGGTTTCCAGATTTGGAATAATGAAAGATATTCCTGCTTTAGGAGAGATTTGTGGTACAAAAGTCAGCGACAATTTCTCAGGTCCTTTTTGCGGTAATTGAAGTGGATGTGCCAAATGTTCTTATGAAGATATCATTCGCGTTGAGACTTTATTTCCAGAGAATGTATGCATATATCTCTATTTATATAAAGTTGAGTTACCTCCTTCCTGGTGATGCCACCTCAGCGTCCAGGTCAGAAAGTCAGAGCCTGAGCGTCCGCTACGTGTCCAGTCACTAAATCGCAGCGTTTCATTAAGTCTAAAATAGATTTGTGCTACGTTTTGTGCGTGGGCCTAAGGTTTAGCTTAATGAACACATCCATATCTCTATCTTCTCCGCCAGGCGTGACATGAAGAATCTCTTCACTGTGTTTCGATCGTGTCGTTTGATTTACCTTCTAATAATCTGAATTACTCTCACTACAGATTCATCGCCTTATACCCCTCTTAAAATCTATCAACTAATGATCAACCCTTCAACCCTTCAATATGAGTTGCTTATCTTCAATGCTGGTGAAGACGTCTACGACCAGCTTTTGCTCTCTAGGATCATCTCTCAGGTACCTTTCTTTTTCCATCCCTCTTCTTTTGGTTAAAATTGATTAATTTGATGTTGCCAAGTGATCAACTTTAGTGAGCACCAGATTGAATATGATGATGTTTGAATCTTTGACTTTTGTGACAAAAAAACAAGTCTGTGTAATAATTGTTCTGTGATGTGTGCTCTCACCATAGTTTTGTTCTCCAGAACGCTGTGGTTGGATCATTAACAAAAAAGTAGCTTAACAGGATTTTTTCTTGTTAGCGACAACTTATGTTTTTATTTTAACAACTTGGTTGTTTGGGATGTAATAGTGAGCTTATCTTTTCAAACCACCATTCTCATAAGGTAAGGTTTGTGTTTTTCTCAATTAACTGTTTGATGGCCATAAGAACATTCTCTGTATTGGCATATGTCAGGGCTGATGCTAAATTTTTGTGTATATAAACTCAGTTGGAATCACCAAATCCATTCCAAAAAGTGGTTGACACTACCAAAGAAGAAGAAGAATCATCTCTACCATTTAAAGGAAAAGCCAAGGGTGAGAGACAACTGGAAGAGACTATAGAGGAAATAGCAAAAGACATCAAGGAGATGAAGAGGCAGAACAAAGTAACCCACATACTCCTCTCTGCTATGATCCTCCAGACGTTGACTTGGCAGCTCTCTGAGTACTCTATGATTTACATGATGAAAGAGAGATTAACCCACCCTATCAGGTCCTGATTTGTTTTTTTTTCTTTGTTACAACGAAGTAAATTTATTTACAGACAAATAGCTAATTCCAAAGTTCTTCTTTCTGATTTGAAGTTAAGCGCGGTTGGGAACTTATGGGGTTGATATGCTCTTACTGGATGCAAAGGTAAGTCTGTTCTTAAACTTTCAGTTTCCAGTTTCATGTAGAGTTTATACTTTCCGATTTCATATAAGAAATACCTAACTGAAAGCGAGACAGACCAGGTCTGAATCTTTCTTCATCCCCTCTTTCATGGTTCTGTTTCTTGAAACTATAATATCTTTGTTACTCAGCTGGGAAGCTGTGTGCTCTTATGTAGATGGCATCAGTGGTTTAGGGTCTCTAAGATCTTTTAAAGGAATCCTTTTGAATAAAGCCTAGACCTTTGCTTATATTGTCGAATCACTTGATGGATGGTTCCTAAAGGTATTGTTTTTCTTGTTGTTGTTGTTGTTGTTATTGCAGTTGTTTTGACGATGACAAAGAAGAAAAGAAAAGAGGGAGCAGAAGGAGATTATTATTAATGGTATCAGAGAGACTGTCGAAAAATATATCTCTGTCCATGTTTCTCCTTTGAAAACATGAAAATATCAAATTCAAGGAGCTTAGACAACAGCTTAGACACAACCGAAGGTCAATTTCTTTGTTTTGTTCTGTAATTATGAATAGCTGGGTGTTATTGATCAAGAACTTGCTCAGAAAAATGTGTACCAAAATCAAGGTGTTTCTTTTCCTGATTCGTGCTGAACTGAATCCTGACCAAATGTAAACTTTTTTTCTTTCTCAGATAATCAATAAGTGGCAAGAACTAATGATTACTGTATTGATTTTTACAGGAGGATAAGTTGAACAATCTGGGGAATTAACAGTCAAAGTGCCAGGGATTTTCAAAGACCATACAGTTATGCACTCAAGAAGGCACGCAAGGCTTAGCTGCTCAAGTTAGGCAAATTCATAGACCCTCTTGCTCTCTATCAAGCTTGGTTTTTTTTTTTTCAAAAGCAAGCTTTGGTTCAGTTTTCCATGTTCACCTTATCCAATCAGCCAAATAAAATTTTAACTTATATCATCCTGTATTTGTAGAAAGATGTTTTAAAATTATGGTTATGATCCGATTAAAAATAAAATCTGGTTAAACGAATAAGATATACACTATATTACGATATGAGATAGAATTGGTTTAATGTGAGATAGATTAAATGGTTAAGATTGGTTCAATGTAAGTTGTTTAATTGAGTCTGTAAACCGGATGTAAACCGATAACGGTCACTATATAATGTGACTTGTAACAGAAAAGGAAAGATAAGAAAAAACTTTTTTTCTATTTCGAGTTCGTCTTCTTTGCAGAGCTCGAGCTCATCTGATATGGTATCAGAGCGGCGAGACTCGAAATCTCGTCCGATCCGTTTTGTTTCTTCTTTCTTTTGACCTCTCATCGATCGGTGATTCTCTCGATCAGTGTTTCTTAGCTCCGTTTTCACAAATTTAGCTTCAAGTGATCGTCAATGGTGATCGGAAGAAAGGTTGGACGTCGTGTTGGTAGACCTACAGCTTCAGCACGCAGATCTGCCGTTCGCGAAACTCCTTCACCAGATCCACCTTCCCTACGGCTTTCTCTTTCGACTCGATCCTCAGCATCCATTCTCCATTTCATCTAACCAACGGTGACAATCCGGGAGTTGCGCTTATCTCTGAGGTACTTGATGGATCTAACTACGATAATTGGAAGATCGCTATGACTATTGCCTTAGATGCAAAGAACAAAATAGCGTTCATTGATGGATCGTTAGTTAGGCCACTTGAATCTGCTCAAAACTTCTGTATTTGGTCTCGTTGCAACTCGATGGTGAAGTCCTGGATTCTGAATTCGGTTTCTAAGCAGATCTATAAAAGTATTTTGAGATTTAATGATGCGTTTGAAATCTGGAAAGATCTGGAAACTCGTTTCCATATCACAAATATTCCAAGATCGTATCAGTTATCTCAACAAATATGGTCTTTGCAGCAGGGTTCAATGGATCTCGCTACTTATTATACGACTTTGAAAACTCTCTGGGATGAACTTGATGGTGCTGCGTGTACTAAAACATGTCGCTCTTATGATTGTTGCAATTCTATGTGTAAACAGGCTGATCAAGCGAAGGTTATCAAATTCCTTGCTGGCCTTAATGAGTCATATGCTATTATCCGCAGTCAAATCATCATGAAGAAGAATATTTCTGAGCTTTCTGAGATCTACAACCTTCTGGATCAGAATTATAACCAGAGATCACTTACCTCTGTTCAGAATGCCTCCACATTCAACATAGCGGTCTTTGTTCCTGATCAACCTTCTCAAGTAAATGCTGCAAACTATCATCAGAAGCAGAACAAACCAATTTGTACTCATTGTGGTTACACTGGCCACACTACAGAGACTTGTTACAAGATTCATGGTTATCCCATTGATTTCAAGCACAAGTACAAGTCCAAGAATGACAAGAACACTTCTTCCGTGAAGCAACCGAGTTCTTCTAAACCGGTTACTGCTCAACTTACAATGACTCCTACTGAGATTGGTGGTCAAAGCATTCCTCACGTTATCAACAGTTTGACTAAAGATCAGAATGAAGGAGTTATTGCTTACTTTAATTCTCAGCTCCAATCTTCTTCGTCTAGCCAATTCAACACTGGTTCTACATCTGGTGCTACCATCACTGCTTTGCCGGGTATGGCCTGTTCTTCTTCTACACTACGATTCATTGGTGTTTTAAAAGCTACATATAGTGTTTTGGTATCTGATTCTTGGATTGTAGACAGTGGTGCTACTCACCATGTTGCTTGTGATAAAAGCAAATTTGAAACTCTCACTGTTTCTCTTAATGCTTATGTTAAAGATATTACGCTGAATGAATTGTTTATTAGATGTATACAAGGTATATATACAAGTAGGGTAAATAGTATTGTTATGTATTTACATAGAAGTCTTTATTGACTTAGATATTTCCTTAACACGCCCCCTCAAGATGGTGGAACCTTGGTGACACCAATCTTGTCTCGTAAAGTCTGAAAAGAAGTCCTCGGAAGCGGTTTAGTTAGGCCATCAGCTAGCTGATCGTGTGTCGATACATGAACAACTCGAAGAGCATGATTCTGAATTTGACCGCGAACAAAGTGATAGTCAAGTGCGATGTGTTTCATACGTGAATGGAACACCGGGTTTGCACATAGATATGTAGCACCAATGTTATCACAGTAAATAGTAGGTGATCTCGGAAGGGCAACACCCAGATCCGTAAGGAGAGAACACACCCAACGAAGCTCCGCTGCAGTGTTAGCCACTGCACGGTACTCAGCTTCCGTAGATGACCGTGCAACGCCTTGTTGTTTCTTTGATGACCAGGAGAGTGGGTGAGTGCCGAGATAGACGAGGTAACCGTTCGTGGAGACGTAGTCGTCAGTGTCTCCAGTCCAGTCAGCGTCAGAGTAGGCATGAAGAAGAGGAGACTTTTGCTTCTTGAGATATATACCATGACTTAGTGTCCCCGAGAGATAACGCAATACTCGTTTGACAGCATTCCAGTGATCAAGGGTCGGCTTATGCATAAATTGAGAGAGGCGGTTGACCGCATAGGAGACATCAGGCCTGGTTAGAGCAAGATATTGTAGACTACCAACGACACGACGATACTCAGTAGGGTCCGAGAGAGGAGTGCCGGAGTTCAGTGTCAGTTTAGGAGAGGCAGCGAGCGGGGTCGCAACGGGTTTTGCATTAAGCATGTTCGTTCGCTGCAACAAGTCAGTGACATACTTCCTCTGCATCATATGAAGACCATCAGGTGTGCGGATGGTTTCAATACCAAGAAAATACCCAAGATGACCGAGATCTTTAATAGAGAACTTTGCAGATAGAGCATCAATAACTTGTTGAACCAAAGCAACATCTATTCCGGTGACGAGGATGTCATCTACGTACACTAACAAGTAAACAAAGTTCCCAGCATGGCGAAGAATGAAGAGAGAAGTATCAGACAAGGAGTTGATGAAACCGGTAGAGAGGAGAAACTGCTTGAGCTCAGAGTACCAGGCTCGAGGTGCCTGTTTAAGTCCGTAAATGGCTTTGCGCATGCAATAGACATGAGAAGGACGATCTGGATCGTGGAAGCCAGGAGGTTGTGCCATGAACACTTCTTCAGTGAGATGACCTTGGAGGAAAGCCGTGTTCACATCAATCTGTCTCACAGGCCAATCTTTGTTCACAGCAAGGCCAAGAACCAAGCGAATCGTTGTAGACTTAATCACCGGACTGAAGGTATCATTATAGTCTACACCAGGCTGTTGATGAAACCCCTTTGCCACAATTCTTGCTTTATATCGATCAATACTACCATCGGGATTGTACTTGATCGTGAAAACCCAACGACAGCCCACAATGTTCATTTGTTGAGTTGCGGCTTCAAGATCCCAAGTGTGATTTTCATTGGTAGAGTTGAACTCTGCAGCCATCGCTTTTCGCCATCTCTCATGCTTAATAGCTTGTTGCCAAGTCGTTGGAATCCAATGTGGATCAGATTGAAGCTCAACAGTGAGATTATACTTCGAGGTCGGCTTGATAATGTTATTCCTGGACCTGGTTGTCATCGAGTGTCTTACCGGAGGCACCGCTGGTGGAAGCGGAGCTGGAGCAGGATCAGGCGAAGCTGGAGCAGGAGCAGTAGGTGCTTGTGCTGTAGAAGGAGGAGCTGGTGGTTGCGCTGTAGAGGCAGTAGGAGCCGGAGACAATGGCGCAACCTCAGTCAGAGAAGACAACGGTTCTGTTTCTGGAACAGAGGTTTCCGGAGACTCATGCAGAGCAGGTGAAGAAGCACACACTGGAGTCTGGTTGATCGCAGTCGAAGGAGACGACTGTATGAGTGATGGCACGGGAATAATGGTATAGGGAGTTTCGGGAGTAACAGTTGTGGGTTCAGGGATAACACTAGGCTTAGGTTTGGTTAGGGAGGGATATGGGAACACGGTTTCATTAAAGCGAACATGTCTAGAGACATAGACACGTCCAGAGATGGGTTCTAGACAAAGATAACCACTCTGAGTCAGAGAGTAGCCAATAAACACACATGGGAGAGACCGGTTTTCGAGTTTATTTGGTGCGTATGGGCGCAGCCATGGGTAACAGAGGCAGCCAAAGGTTCGAAGCTTAAGGTAGTTTGGTTTCGTGTGGAAGAGTTTTTGAAAGGGTGATTGGTTTTGAAGGATGGGTGTGGGCATTCGGTTTATTAGGAAAACAGAGGTTGCAAAGGCTTGCGGCCAGTAGGTAAGGGGTAGGTTTGCTACGGAGAGTAGGGAGAGGCCAGTTTCGACAATATGTCGATGTTTGCGTTCTGAGAGACCATTAAGCTCGGGTGTGTGAGGTGGGGTAGTGAGATGGCTAATACCATGTGTTGCAAGATAGGATCTTAAGGCAATGAACTCGCCCCCATTATCTGAATAGAGAGTTTTGATCTTGGTGTTGAATCGGTTTTCGACAAGGGTTTTAAAGGTTGGAAAAATGTCTTTGACTTGAGACTTTTTGGTTAAGGGATATAGCCAAGTGTAGCGAGTAAAGTGATCTACAAGGACAAGGTAGTATTTGAAGTTTTGAGAGGAGAGAATGGGGGATTGCCATACATCGGTATAGACATATTGGAGAGGTTGGTTTGAGTGAATTGTATTCTCATGAAAGGGAAGTTTATGGGTTTTATTAAGTAAACAATCATTGCAAGGAGAAGAAGTCTGAGACTTTGGAAAGCAAGGTAAAGAAAATTGAGCAACAACTGTTTTAAGAATAGAAATAGAAGGGTGGCCAAGTCGTCTATGCCATTGAGACATGGTAGCTTTAGTATCCGGGTAAGAGGCTAAGCTTGCGGTTGGGTTTAGGGACGGCCATGGCCACTCATACAAGTCATTCCTCGTGCGGCCTTGAAGCAACCGGACCCCCGTGTTGAGATCCTTCACCTGAAAATGAGCAGGAAAGAATTCAACAGAAACACGATTAGCATTGCATAGCCGATACACTGATATCAAACTCTTATTAATATTTGGAACACAGAGAATATCAGTGAGTGCTAAAGGCTTAGATGGTGTAGGAAAAGACGTAGAACCAGTATGAGTAATCGGAAGACCTGATCCATCGGCTATTGCAACATCATCTCCACCATTGTATGGGTGGTGCAGCGCAAGATTACTGAGATCGGAGGTCATGTGGTGTGTGGCGCCACTGTCGAGTATCCACTGATTTGGAGCATAGTTGTGCGCCTGAGCAACATTGGCACGAGGTTGCCATGGAGTTTGCTGCGGTAATGGCTGTGTAAGAGCAGTACCTTGAGCAGCAAGTTGCGAGCACCTCCTCGCACTATGACCAAAAATGCCACATATTTGGCACTTCCCTTGGTAGCCCCCACGTCCTGCACTCGGAGTAGCCTGGGGATGGAGCTGCTGCTGCTGCCAGGTTTGGTTACCACGGTAACCCCCACGTCCACGTCCACAGTTGTTGTGTGGAGCAGAGGGAGAACGATGATTGATGTAGTTCGCCGTGACAGGAACAGAGGTGACGACTTCCTTTGTCAGTTGTAGCTTGGTCTCGTGATTGATAAGCTTCTCGTGAAGCTCGGTTAGAGACGAAGGAGTATCACGCGCAGCAACCTGATCAACGATAAGCTTATAGTCATCAGGTAGGCCGTCAAGGAGTTGCTCGATTTGATCCTCATGATCAATTGTCTTCCCAAGCAAGGCAAGTTGATCGAATTGGGTCGTTAGACCTTGGTAGTACTCATCAATGGACTTGGTGCCCTTGGTCCAGTGCTTGAGTTGTTGGCGAAGTTGATTGATATGACCCCTGCTAGGTTTCGCATACGTCGAGGTCAGAACTTGCCAAATTTCAGCAGATGTGGTGGTTGTCGAGAGCAGAGGTTGCAGCGGTGTGGTTATGGCCCCGAGGAGACCGCTATAGATGAGGCAATCTTGCCTTTTCCAGAGACTGTAGAGAGGGTTGGGCGCGACGGCATCAGCCGTAGTGATCGTTGCAGGTGGGATTTCAAGCGAGCCATCAATGTAACCCGCAAGATCATATCCTTCCAGGAGAGCGTGGATCTAACGAGACCACATGAGAAAGTTCGAAGCTGTAAGCTTTGTTACATTCGCCATATTGAGATTCAAGAGGGTTGGAGTGTTCGAGACCGTGATGGTCTCAGCCATGGATGCTGGTGAACTTGTGGAACCAGACATCGTGAGTTTGAGGGAGAGAAGACAAAGAAAATTTTGAAAAAGTTTAGATGGCGGCTTAGGTATAGATCAATGCTCTGGTACCATAAAGATATTACGCTGAATGAATTGTTTATTAGATGAATACAAGGTATATATACAAGTAGGGTAAATAGTATTGTTATGTATTTACATAGAAGTCCTTATTGACTTAGGTATTTCCTTAACATATGTCACATTACCAACTGGTTTGGGTGTACGCATTGAAGGAGTGGGTCGAGTACGCCTGAGTAACTCTTTAGTCTTAAACAATGTGTTATACATACCTGACTTCCGACTGAATTTGATAAGTGTCAGTCAGGTTACTAAAGACTTGGGTTATCGGATTCTCTTTGATGATACTTCTTCTATGATACAGGATTATATCAAGGGGCTGATGATTGGTCAGGGTGAGCAAGTCGCTAATCTATATGTGCTGGAGACAACACGATTAACAGAGACGTCTGATGTGGAGAGCTCAACTATCTGTACTAATGTTGTTGTTGATTCTCATTTATGGCACAATAGACTAGGACATCCTTCTGTAGAGAAAACAAATATACTCAGTGATGTACTTGGTTTCAAATTCAAGAATAAAACACCATTTCACTGTGATATTTGCCCTCTTGCTAAACAGAAGCGTTTAAGCTGCACCTCTCATAACAAAGTCTGTGATAAAGCTCTTGATCTTATACACATGGATATCTGGGGTCCTTTCTCAGTTTGTACTACTGAAGGCTATCGTTATTTTCTCACTTTAGTGGATGATCACACACGAGTGACTTGGGTGTATCTTCTCCGCAGCAAAGATGAGGTTCTCACTGTGTTTTCAGACTTTCTTAACATGGTTGAGCTTCAGTACAAGACGAAGGTTAAGGCGGTTCGTTCTGATAATGCTCTGAAATTAAAATTCACTGCTCTGTTTAAGAAGAAAGGCATAATAGCTTACCATTCTTGTCCAGAAACACCAGAGCAGAATTCTGTTGTTGAGAGGAAGCATCAACATATTCTAAACGTTGCAAGAGCTCTGATGTTTCAGTCTCATCTGACTCTTGACTATTGGGAAGATGCAGTTCTTACTGCAGTCTTTCTTATTAACAGAACACCGGCTCCTCTGCTTCAGAACAGATCACCTTATGAAGTTTTAACTTCTAAAGCTCAAGATTACAGTGGTTTAAAAGTGTTTGGGTGTTTGGCTTATATGTCTACTTCATCAAAGAACAGACATAAGTTTCAACCTCGAGCTAAACCATGTGTATTCCTCGGTTATCCTTCGGGTTACAAGGGTTACAAATTGCTTGATTTGGATTCTAATAAAATTCACATCTCTCGGAATGTAGTCTTTCACGAGACTATATTTCCTTTTACTCATGACCAAGGTATTTCTTTGGATGGTTTCTTCTCTATGGACTCAATGCCTCACTCAGTAGCTAGTGAAGTTCCTATCACCACAAGTGAATCCCCTGCAGCAGTTCGTACTGATCGTGTAGTTGATCGTCCTACTCCTGCAGTTGTGGGTGAAACTTTTGCTGATAAGAACACGCATCCAAATAGAGGAGCATCTAAACGAGTTTCTAAACCTCCGGGTTATCTCAGTGATTACCTTTGTCACATGACTGAGACAGATATTCCATATCCTCTGGCTTCTTACATTTCTTATGAAAAACTGTCTGAAGGATATGAGTCTTATATTTGTGCTCTTGCTCAACATGTGGAACCAGCTAGTTTCACTCAAGCAAAGAAGTTCGACGAGTGGATAAAAGCAATGAATGAAGAATTGCTTGCTCTAGAACGCAATGATACTTGGACTATTTGTTCTCTTCCAGACGGCAAACATAAAATCGGCTGTATATGGGTTTACAAGGTTAAACTCAACGCTGATGGGACTTTAGAAAGATACAAGGCACGCCTTGTGGCTAAGGGATATACACAACAAGAGGGAGTGGATTTCATCTATACTTTCTCCCCTGTTGCTAAAATGACTACAGTCAAGACTCTAGTCTCTATTTCTGCAGCCAAGAATTGGAGTTTGACTCAGTTGGATATCTCGAATGCATTCTTAAATGGTGACCTTGATGAGGAGATTTACATGGCTTTACCTCCTGGTTATACACCAAAAGAGGGGGAAACTCTTCCTGTCAATGCGGTTTGCAAGCTCAAGAAATCTTTATATGGGTTAAAGCAAGCTTCAAGGCAATGGTTTCTTAAGTTCAGTACTACTTTGATCTCTCTCGGTTTCAAGAAGTCACATACTGATCATACGCTTTTCATAAAGAACATTGGTGGCGTTTACATTGCAGTCTTGGTATATGTCGATGACATAATCATTGCTAGCAGTGATGATTCTGCAGTGGAGTCTCTTAAAGCAAGTCTTCAAGAATCTTTTAAACTTCGTGATCTTGGCCCTATGAAATTCTTTCTAGAACTTGAGATTGCTCGTTCTCAAAAGGGTATTGCTATTTGTCAACGCAAGTACATTTTGGAGCTTCTTGAAGATGCGGGTTTGTTAACTTGCAAACCTTCTAGTGTTCCTATGGATCCTAACGTCAAACTCTGTCAAGATTCTAAAGAACCTCTCTTAGACGATCCTAAAGTCTATCGACGCCTTGTGGGACGATTAATGTATCTCACTATTACTCGACCCGACATTACATATGCAGTCAATCGTCTTTGTCAATTTGCTTCTGCTCCAAAAGCGTCTCACTTAAAGGCGGCTTACAGAGTTCTGCATTTTCTCAAAGGTTCGATTGGCCTCGGTCTTTTCTACTCTTCGGAGTCTGACTTGACTCTCAAGGCGTATATTGATGCTGACTGGGGTTCATGTGCTGATACACGAAGATCGACGTCTGGTTTCTGCTTATTTCTTGGCAATTCTCTGATTTTTTGGAAGAGCAAGAAGCAAGATGTCGTCTCTCATTCTTCAGCTGAATCAGAATATCGTGCAATGTCTTTTGCCGTAAAGGAAGTCATTTGGATTGTAAACTTGCTAAGTGAATTGCAGGCTCCACAAACTCGTCCAGTTGCGTTCTATTGCGACTCAACTGCTGCAATTCATATCGCCAACAACCCTGTTTTTCATGAGCGAACTAAGCACGTTGAGCTGGACTGTCATCATGTTCGTGATCGTATCGTCAGTGGACTGATTAAGACACTTCATGTTCGCAGTGAGACTCAGCTCGCGGATGTGTTTACCAAGCCTCTGCAGCCTGGTCTTTTCCATTCTCTCATTGGCAAGATGTCTCTCCGTTCAATCTTCTCGTCATCTTGAGGGGGAATATTACGATATGAGATAGAATTGGTTTAATGTGAGATAGATTAAATGGTTAAGATTGGTTCAATGTAAGTTGTTTAATTGAGTCTGTAAACCGGATGTAAACCGATAACGGTCACTATATAATGTGACTTGTAACAGAAAAAGAAAGATAAGAAAAAAAAATTTCTATTTCGAGTTCGTCTTCTTCGCAGAGCTCGAGCTCATCTGATACACTACAATCTTATAAATTCATCTACGCCTACTCTGATTAGTAAAAATTCTTGGTCCATAACCCACCTTGGTGAACGTGTTGGCTATTATTCTATGCAGCCATCGACTCAGACGTTGTGGGCTAGCTTGGAAGCACCCACATAAGCTGATTAAAGAAGAAAATTGATCAAGTGATATGTTTCTTTAGAGAAAGTTTATTATGAAAGTCGATGTCTTTTCTTCAGTTTTGTACTAATAAATAAGATTAAATGCTGACATTTTAGTTTTTGTCATTAACCAGTAAATGTTAGAGTTCAATATTTTTTTTTGTTAGAGTTCAATATGGTATGGCAAGTCTAGAGAAAATTTGAAAACATTATGGTCAAAATATAGATGCAACACTTTCAAAGGAAATAAGTTATGGAATATATATGTGTAGTATGTTCTCTACTATTTTTACTTTTTATTAACATAAAAGATTTAGAATGATTATGAATGTCAGGAACTTGCGTGGCGAAATTATGTTTACTAATAAATATCTTATTCTCATCACTTGAATTGGTTTTGATCTGCATCAATGAAAATATTTTTTCGCTAAAATTTGTTTTTGAAGAAAACAGCTTTAATTACACAATTAATGTATAAACAGAAATTAATCCCAGCATTTGTAAATATCTATCAAATATGTAAATCTATATAAACACTGAGATAAATTAGAGCTTCTGACCAACATTTCAATGTGAAGCAAATGATTTTACCTTTTCAAATAACAACTGCAACATACTCATACAGGAAACAGTTTCCAGAAACAAATATCAACACAACCTTTTTTATTGATAAAGGAAAAACAGACTTAGACAAAACCTTTTTTATTGGTAAAAGAAAAACAAACTTATACAAAACCTTTTAAAACAAAGTTTACAATACCTATTAAAACCAAATTTGACTTTAATTTTTAATTTTGTTTACTACTAAGATCAAATCTACTAAGACATTTAGCAATTAATTTCTCTCATTAGTATTTAATTTTCAATTCAAACAAATTTTTAGTTTTCAGTCAGCAGATGATAATATAGTGAAAATACATAATCTCTGCAAAATAGTTTGAATTTTTTTTCCCTAACAATTACATAATATAGTTTGCCAATGATTGAAAAGAGAAAGTGCAAAATTGTTGATGATTTCCTAAAATTTGTCTTTTAAACATTATTTACTAAATCAACTAGAAGAACTCAAAGAATTTATGACCCTAAGAGCATACAAAATGTTATGATTCTATTATGCTTTTATTAGAGGAGAAATTAAATTATCTATTTTTCTAATGAAATTCAGTTTAATTTATCATATAAAAATGAAACTTATTGTGTTTATATATAAGAGGAAGTAACAGCTGAATCAACCATTTTTTTACGAGAATCAACCTTATATTAATACTTTTAGAAAGAAACTGATTGGTTTGAGATATATGAATAATTCAAATTATTCACATATGTAAACAACAGTTGTGTGCATTAGTTGTATTACATGAGTTTTAATGTTATTTGTATAGTATAAAATTTATTACACAATCTGAATAATTTATAGGATAGAACATATTAGCGGATTTATGTTCGTCACAAATTAAAATAACTTTTCTTTCATAATAATTCTTCTATATCCTTTTCTTCAACATATCTATATATATATATATATATATATATATTGTAATGTGCACATTTATATAATAATAAATAATGATTACTGTATACTATAAAATTAAACATTTGAAACTAAAATAAATATTAAAAATATAATGTTATTTATCAAAGAATAGTGAAGGATACTGTCATTATAATTCAAAACAAAAACATTTACTATTATAATCTCATAATTATTTTATTATTTGTTTGTTTATATTATTTTTTAATCTATAATAATTTTTACATATTTCATAAATTAATATAAAATAAATTTTACTATTCTTTCCCATCCGTAGGGCGGGCCGACCCTAGTTTTTCTAATAAAAATGATTTCATTGTCTTGTTCACTTTATTAAAGATTTGATTGTTTTATAGGGGATTTTGCATTCATTCATGGAATTCCACCAAAATGGAGTGGTCCTTTTGGCAACTGATTTTGCAAGGAAGGAGGAAGCGAAATATGACTATATAAATTTAAAAACTATATTATATTTTCAATTTAGTAAAAGATACTAAATCGACTTAGGTGGTGAATTTATGATTGTTTTGTCACAACTGTTAATTAGTTATAATAATATAAATGGATTTTTGTCACGATTTTAAGGTTGTTTACCTAATCAATATAATATTAATTTTTCATTTTAATTATTTAGTTATTTAAAGGTTTATGTTTTAACAACAATTAGTTGAAAATAAATTAAGTTATGTTTTATGGTTGTTTAATTTGATAAAAATATAATATAGACTAAAAATTGGGATTATGTACATAGTTTTTTTTAGTTTAAAATTGATTTAAGAAATTGTAGTATTTATTAAACTAGAAAAGACAAAGAATGAGTAGTAAGCTGATATATTGTTTTTAATGACTTAAGGGTATTATTATCGGGGTATTCCGGGGAATTTGTAGGGGTTTAGGTGGTGTGGGTTCCACCAAAAATAAAAGAACATCGCGAGTGAAGAATCGTTTGTTGATGGTGTTTTGCATTGTTCACGGGCTCCACCGACATGAAGCAACCCGCGATTAATACTTTTTAATTTTCTTTTAAGATAAAAAGTAAAAAGAAAATATTAAAAAAATCCTTTCGTGGAATATGTGCGATGATTATGCTCTAAGTGGTATAAACTTGTAAATAAATAGTGATTTTTAGGTTATTTTTCAATTTTATTTATATTTTAGTAAGATAGATTTGTGTACTTTGTAATCTTCAATTAATATAATTATGTTTTTAAGGTTGGGCGTTATTACAAAGGCCACTGTCAACAATATATTTTTTTAATTTTAAAATAAAGTTCTGTTTTATTTGTTTTGTTTTGTTAACGTTAACAATAATTTTTCTTGTATGGCCCATTAACATATCCCGGAATGCAACATGAGTTTGTAAACCCAATATATAAAATCTCTGAGCAAATAAAAAAGGCCGAAAATTTATAACTATACGATAAGTCTGGAGTATAGTTCCTCTACACCCACTACATCCTACACTGAAAAACAAAAGGAAACAAAATTGTACAACCAGGATTGATTCACTAAACAATACACGTGGAAAACTTGGGATGGATTAGCACACACTACCAATATACACCTGTGCGCAGATGATAATTATTTGGCCATAAAAAAAAATCTTCAAAGGAAAATGAGATATTCTTGGCCGCTTATATACACCTCTTAAACCCTATTCCTTGGCATCTGCCTCTCTCTCTCAGTTAGCAGAACCCTAGTTTCGAAGCTTTACTCCCCAGGTACCGATCTTCTCCATTTTCTTGTCGATCTTCTTCTTCGTACTCCTCATAAGGCTTATGATTTGTGTATTTGATAATGTTCCTGTGATGTGACTCCGTACTCTGTTCCGATTCGTCTTTTTTATGGATCGGCAGCATTTATATACTCCTTCTGTTTAAGTTGATTATAGATCTGCAAGTTTTAGGATCTTGCTATTCTCGTTGTGGAATAGCTTTGAAGATTGATTGATTTAGGGTTCTTGTTTCGTTATTGCTGATTTGATTTGTGTTTGTGGTTTAAATTTGTGTAGAAATGGCTTTCTGCAAAAGTCTCGGTGGTCTATTGAGGCAAGGTGCGGTTTCTCAGACCGGTAATGTTCCAGTTCAGTCTATGCTCGGTTCTCTCCGGTTCATGTCTACCAAGCTTTTTGTCGGTGGTAAATATCTTGTCCTTCTTTTTAAAAAGATTGATATATATATATATTATATTTTTTTTTTTTAATTTGAAAATTGGTTTGACTCGTATTGTGATTGGTTCAGGTCTCTCATGGGGTACTGATGATCAGTCATTGAGGGAGGCCTTTTCCAACTTTGGTGAAGTGATCGACTGTAAGTGATAGTTACTGTCTTGAAGATTGTTGTTACATTGGGTAAAATTTTTATATTTTTCTTTGTTGTTGTGCAGCTAAGGTCATCGTTGATAGAGAAACCGGGAGGTCGAGGGGTTTTGGATTTGTCAATTTCTCTGATGAGAGTGCTGCTAATGCTGCCATTTCTGAGATGGACGGAAAGGTTTGTGTCTGAGCGCTCTGTTCATAAAATTTCTTAGTGGTACTTAATTGTTTGTCTGAATGGTTTTATGCTTTTGTATTGTTGTATTTTCAGGAACTGAATGGACGCAACATCCGAGTGAATGTTGCCAACGATAGACCAAGTGCTCCACGGGCTTATGGAGGTGGTGGTGGTGGCTACGGTGGAGGTGGTGGCTACGGTGGAGGTGGTGGTGGCTATGGAGGAGGTGGTGATGGTGGTTACTAAACAGGGGAGCTTCTTGTGAAAAGAAGAATTGATCCTTCTGTTTGTTTTGGACTTCCGGTTGTTGTTTTAAAAATTAAATTGAGTCTGGTGTTTGTACCAAACCTTAATAGGATTTGTTTGAAACTCTTAAGTCATTACTCTTATCTAAGAGACGCCTTTTCACTCCGTTTGTGTTTGCTTCTAATATTGCCCGTGAATATCTTTTGAGGAAAGCTGAATCGAGAATAAGAGAAATTGTCATCTATTTTAGAATTATACCCAGTCTGAGTAAATATTATAGTTCAACCGTTTAATTTTGACATTTACGAAGAGGAAGGTGTGAATTTTGTAAGAGGAAGTGTTTTCTTCATTTTGAATTTGCCTCTGTCAAAAGGATCCGAAGGATGATGTCTTTTCGATATTGGGTTCAAGTTCAATATATTTGAGATGGGAAAATCGCATAAAAAGACCTCAAAGTGACATCCACTTACACTTTAAACCCTGAAACTATTTCACTAGCACTTTACACATTCAAGTTGGCAAATTTGGCATGTTAAACCTCCAATCTGGCTTACTTGTACATTAAGTCAAAATGGTAACCGGTACTGTTCAAAAACGATGACGTGTCGGTTTGTTTTTTTTTCAAAAAAAAAAGTATTTTTTAATAAATAAATATAAAAATGTAAAAATTCATAAAAAATCATAAAAATCTTAAAAAGTCAAAGAAAACCACAAAATTATTATTTTATTCATAAAAATATAAAATAAATAAAATATATAATAATAATAATAATAAAATAATAAAAACGTAATAGAAATCATAAAATACCAAAAATTCAGAAAATTCACAAAAATTAATATAAAATCAGAAATTTAAATGTAAATAAAGAAAAATAATTATTATTATAGATAAAATAAATTTAAATTCAAAGGATAATTTTTTTATAATAGTTAGTGTTTATTATAATATAAATAAAATAAATATTATAATAGTTAGTGTTTATTGGTTTGGGGTTACCTGGATTTTTTATAGCTAGATTAATATAGGGTATGTGAATAGAGGCTAAAAACCTTGAACTAAAATTTTTTCTTTGATTTGATTAACCAGAATCACCTGAAGATAAAATTTACACTAAAACACTAAAACCCCCAACCAACAAACACTAAAGTACAGTATTTCTCAATTTTTTTAAAAAAAATTATCCTTTGAATTTAAATTTATTTTATCTATAATAATAATTATTTTTCTTTATTTACATTTAAATTTCTGATTTTATATTAATTTTTTGAATTTTTTTGAATTTTTGGTATTTTATGATTTCTATTATATTTTTATTTTTTATTATTATTATTATATATTTTATTTATTTTATATTTTTTATGAATAAAATAATAATTTTGTGGTTTTCTTTGACTTTTTAAGATTTTTATGATTTATTTTGATTTTTTTATGAATTTTTACATTTTTATATTTATTTATTATTTTTTTTTTTTTGGAAAAAAAAAAACCGACACGTCATCATTTTTGAACAGTACCGGTTACCATTTTGACTTGATGTACAAGTAAGCCAGATTGGAGGTTTAATATGCCAAATTTGCCAACTTGAGTGTTTAAAGTGCTAGTGAAATAGTCTCAAGGTTTAAAGTGTAAGTGGATACCACTTTGAGGGTTTTTTTATACGATTTTCCCTATTTGAGATTGTTCCTTACAATATTTAACTAGATACAGAACCCGCGCTTAAGCGCGGATATTACTGTCAAATTATTATATTTTATTATTTATTTTTGTGGTATAAAATATATGTACAGTATATTTTTATGGTGTTAATTTATAATGTAAAATGGTTTCATATTATATGTTATAATATGTGTGTATATGGTGTTAGTTTATAATGTATAATAATTCATATTATACATTGTAATACATGTTGTATATGGTGTTAGTTTAAATATAATATTTAATAGATGAGATAATAGTGTTGGATATAATTGATATATTATCTCTCCTTTTTTGTCACAATGATATATTATTTTTCTTAAATTAAAAGATTTGGTAAATTTTATTTAAATTTTAATGTATTATATATATCTAACACATTTATACAATTTACTTATAAGATTTTTTTTTGTTTAAATGAGTAAACATATTTGGCCCAGAAAATATGAAAGTATAAACTTCTTTTTTTATCAAAGAATGAATAAACTTCTAACATTTAAAGTTTGGGCTAATAATTTCTTTTATGGATTAGGTCCAATAATTTAGTAAAGAAAAATCTAATTTAATTAGAGTATTTGCAGTGTATACACAAAGATTATGCCATAATTAACTCTTTGCCTATTTAGGTTTTTTATCTTTTATTTTGAAACTTAGCTGACCATTATACCCCTACTGCTTCTTCGATATTTCTAAGGCATCTCAATCTTTGTGATTACCCAATTTCATACTCAACCTCAACCTCGTTTGTCAGACAAATTACTATATTTTGTTATTATCATTATATCCCGTAACTAAAATGTTCGCTTCCGTTTCTATTCGCTTTGGCGATTTGTAGTGTTGTTTTTTTTAAATCTAAATAGAGTTGTTCTTCTTCTTTATTTGTTTAGTCTCTGTTTTGGGTTGAAATAAATAAATTTCGTTTTAGTCTTATTTGTTCTAAACTGTTTAGTCTCTATTTTAGTTTGATTCATTGTTCATCCAAGGACCTTCGTGTATGTATCGGTTCAAGCTCGCTTCCAAGTTCTTCGCCTCTGCTCATTGTCACCAACCACAGCCACCGTGCTTCCTCCACGATTCTCCATCTTCTTCAATCTCTGTCGTGGCTCTGCTCCTCCGGTTTCTGAGTCTCCGTGCGTCTCCTCTTCCTCACGAAATCAAGCTCGAGCCCAAGTCTTCACCGGAGCTCCAATCGGACCAATCCTCTTCGTCGGAAACAAGTCACGCCGCCGCGTCTCGTCAGCTCCTCCACCGTGACAAGCTCTGTTCATGTTTATCAATGGAGATGTTTCTTCATTTTGCAAGCTTGGTCCCTTAACTATTTATTTCTTTGTTTTTGACCCCGGTACTTTTAGATTTTTAGAAAGGACCTCACGAATTGACCCATTAAAAGTTCAGACCCCCTTGTAATTTCCGATTGGTCCTTGAACTTCTGGATGCTTTCAATTCGGCCCCAAACTTTGTAAATTTCAATAATAACCTTGCGATTTTGCCCTCAAACTTCTCAAGTGTGCATTCCAAACCTAGTATATATATGCAATTATGCATGTAAATGCAATATTTACATCTAAATGCATACTAAAATGATAAAAATGAACTAAAATATAAATCTAAAACTCATCAAACCCTTTTAGCTTCTAACCTATATCAAGCCTACAAAATTTCGAACACTAAATAAACATAAGGACACTCAGCTGTAGTGATGTCCCAGATAACATGGTTCGCTGGCCGTCGGTGTCTGTCTATGTTCTGATTTCCTCTTAAGGGCTTGATATATATTGAACTGTTACAAGTGGATTTGTTTTTTCAGTAATTGATCCTCTGTTACAAGTGAAGTTAACAAACCAAAACGACTTGACCCCTCCCTTTTTAACAATACTAATAAAAGTTTAAACATACTGATATCATCTAAGTTTGATTACTAAAATATTTAGCCTTAACAAAACAAACTATCAGGCTAACACACCAAGTAACCGACCAACTAAGATGCAATCTTATAACAGACACTTCATTATACCAACGGTTACAAGTGAATTTAGCAATCCAAAACGACAAGACACATTGCTAAGCTCATGTTTTAACCATCCCGAGAAAATATAAATAGATATTGCTATTGTTCAAGGTTTGTTAGACTGTTACTAAATTGTTTAGCCTTCACAAAACGTATTGGCTGGCTTACATAACAAAGAACCGACCAATGAAGATGCAACCCTGCAAACAAAAAAATTATTACTAAAAAAAAACAAAAAAAAACTTTCACACAGAGATGTTAACAGCTTTTCACTCCTCATCAACAACTTCAGCACCCTCTGTAATGCTCCCTTCAAAGGATGTCTTTTTTTGCCCTCTCATAACAATTGCTTATCCCCACTCTTTTCGGTTTACTAGTCAAAGCTTGCTTCATCATTTGTGGCCGACTGTTAGCATCAAAGTTTGGATCTCGTACTTTTTTGGTGTTCCTCTCAACTGATTCCAAAAGGTCTGAATCCAATTCTTCACTAGTATTTATCTTTTATTATTGATAACTAATATTATGTTTAGCTGAATTCTGAAGGTTTTCTCGAGATAATAATATTTTTTTTAAAATATTCTCCATACTTTTCTAGAGCACTTATCTCTTGTTTAATTACACAGTTAATTTCCATTTGTTATAATCTACAAAAGGCTTGTTAACTCATATAATTATAACATATTTAAATATAACTTATAGATACATATTGTACTCTTTACATCCAAAACTGGATTACACTACAAACAGAGCATACAAAAAAAATGCTAAAGCAACCTTTAATATATTTAATATGCTAATGAAAAGTTTAATTGGCTACGACATTTTTATTGTCGGCTATTAAAATAATTAGTGTATCTAATAATATTTTTATCCATCAACTCTTAAAATTTGAATGTTAACTTCTCGAATACTACCTCTTTCGTTTTTATTTTAACAGAAAGGAGTCTTAATGTTAAAAGAAGAGAATTATAATCTCAACTACACGGAACTGAGTTTTCCAAGCTTGTTCCTTTCCCGTCACCGTCAAGAACATGCCTACTCTGGAGCGCCCTGCGGGCACATACGTCGGCTTCCGAAAAAGATCCAACTCCAAGCTGTCGCTGCTGCCACTGCTGTCTCAAATTCCGAACCACCACGAGCTACCCCTCACTCATGGAGGGAACCACCATCCCTTTTAACACATCCACCGACAACGAGATCCACTTTCATCGTTGACAAACCTCTTCTCCGATGACTAATATGCGGTTTTTGGCTCTTCCCCCACCGTCCTCGAAACGGAGATTTGATATCGCATGATTTTATAGGTTTTTAATATTTCATTTAGTTCATATTTATCAATTTAGGATGCATTTAGATGTATATATTACATTTGTGTTCAATTGCATTTGACAGGTTCTAGGACGTGCATATGGAAGTTTGGGATGAAAACACAAGGTTATTCTCGCAAAGTACAAAGTTTATGGGCCGATTCGAAAACATCAAGAGATGAGGGGCTATTGTGGAATTACAAGGGGTCTGGCGTGTGAAATCAAAAGTATGGGGTTAATTCGAGAGGTCTCTTCTTGATTAGTAAAAGTATGGGGCCTAAATGAAATAACTCAGAAATTGGAGGACCTAATGTGCAAATAGTCTAAATCCCACCATTGTTGCTCGTGTTTCTTCCGTGACGAGACAGAGACGGCGATCTTGTGACGGTGAAACAGAGAAGGCGGCCACGAGCTGAGACCAAGAGGAGGCCGTGATGAAAGAGCTTCGCCGTGGCTGAAGAATTGCAGTTGAGAGTTGTCAACTTGGAGCCGCGGCGGATGAATAGACAACTTCTTCAAGATTGAAGCTTTAGAGGGTCTTTTGCCCTGATTCTCCTTTCCACGAAATCGTTCATGTCATAATTTTCAGTTCTTTCATTTGTCCATTTTTCATAGCTTAATGATTATAGTTTTTTAGTTTAATGATTATTAATCCCTCATTATAGTTTTTTAGTGTCTAACCTAAACCTACCATCGACCTATTTGTTCTATTTTGTTTAAATTGACGGAAGGATAGTAACGTAATTTAAACTCTGCTAGTTGTAATCTAAACCCCACATAAAATATACCATAGATAGTTTCCTAATTACTCATTTCTATTTGGATTTTAAGCTAATTCACTCTTAATTAAGCCCTAATTTGTAACTGATTTTTGTCCGGAAAGGGAAAAAATGATGTGTAAAAGTCAACAACTTTTACTCTGTCTTTAATTTTGTCTCTGTCAGTGGAAAAACATCGTTTCTCTCTCTCTTCTTCAATTGACCGATACAACTTTTTTTTTTTTTGCTAAATACCGATACAATTTTTCTCCACACAAATTATATACAAAATTAATAGATCTTCTATAATTTTTTATTTATTTTCAAGACATGCATGAGTTTCAGGATTCAATCGGAGGAAACTAAAGGTTAGAATCTGAACCCTAAGCCTAATATTTGATCTGATCTTAAACGTTTAAAGATTGTGTTACTAATATGGTCTTTTCATCTGTTTGTTGATCTAGATATACATAAGACGCTGATTTGAGAGAACCTTCAGAATCAGGCTCTTCCATAGTCTCGATGGAAAAAAAATCCCAGATATAACAACAAAATCAGTTAAGATTGATTGTCACGGATGTTTCTCGCACATGCATGAGCTTATGAGCTGATGGACAAATATATTAAATAATAAGATTTTTTATGTTGCAGTTTATGAGCTGAAGAGAAGCAAAGACGATCACCAATGCTACCATGATGTCCCATTAGAGTTTTTGTATTGTAAATCTAATAGCAGATAACCCTCGGTTTAATTGTAGTTAAATTTCCAATTAAAAGATTGGTTTAGATTTAATATAGGATGTTGGTTTAATTTAAGTTGTCCGGTTGTATTTACTTTGTAACGTCTAACTAGGTTTTGACCCGCACTTTAAAAAAATCAAAGGTGATTTTTATAAAAACATTTTTGTTACTATATTGAAATTCTGATATGGGTTGTCGATATCAAAATCAAAATAAGTTTTTTCTACTATATATCTTAGGGATGGGCACTTCGGTTATCTTCGCGGTTCGGTTCGGGGTCGGGGTCGGATTGGTTTGTTTAGTTCGGTTCTAGTAATTTCAAACATAAGTAAATCATAGTTAGTTTGGTTCGGTTTCTCGGTTCGGTTTGGTTTTAAACCGAACCTTTCGGTGTGGAAAAATCTTCAATCGAATTATTTGAAAAATATTTTGGTTCGGTTTGAATCGGTATTGGTTCGGTTAGTTTCGTTTGATTCGGTTCGATTTGAATTTTTTGCCCACCCCAAATATATCTAAACCGAGTATTTCTTGAAATATCTTATCGTGGTAACCGATGATCCGTACTTTAACAGCAAAGTTATTTTGTTTGTACATTTTATTGAAAATATAAATATTTAGATCCGTGGTTCTGAGCCGAAGTAATTTATGGTTTGAAATTATATTAAATTTACATTTTTCTATTTTATCATATAGAATTTATGCTAAGATTCACATAGATATTATATTTTAATTATTTTTCAGTGAGTTCAAATTTTATATCTTTAATAAAATTTGAATATGTGATATATTCATTTTTTCCAGCTTAAAATTGGATGAGTAATCATTTATTAGAAATGTTATTTTCTGTCTTATTATAATTATAAAATATTCTTTTCAATTTTGATTTAAAATAGAAATGAAACACTTATTTTGGAATTTGTAAAAATAAATATAATAGTATAATATATAGTATCAAATATAATTTCAAAGTTATTTTCATATGATAAAAATGTATATACATCGTTCTTTTGTTTGAATTTAACTAATTAGGTATGTGCAGTAAAGTGTCATCACTAAGTTATGTTATAATCATATTAAACTCCACCTATCTATGTTAATTATGATGATAATATATATTGAAACAAAGAAAATAAAAATGTAAGTTTATGTGGAAAAAATGTCTATGTACTATATCACATAAACAAATAAAAATGTGACTATTTAATTCAAATTCTATGTGAAACTATATTAGGCTGAATATTGTTTGTTTAGATTTTCTAAAGATCTCTTCAAAATAATTTAGGTAATCTAAATATTAAATATTTAGAATATTTCAGTGATATTCCTGTAAATAATTTGAAAAATTAAGGGAATATCTGAAAAATGTCTGCTGTTTTAATTGTATTGATAATTATACTATCTATAAATTTGAAAGAGTCCATCATAGTAACAATATTGAAACAATCCAAATTTAAATAACAATTTTTTAAGTAGATAAAATTTAGGACTCTATTTTAGTAGAGTAGATTAAACTGTATGTTGTCTTTTCGATTAGTGAGAACATCACTACATTTGGGCATTTCGAAGTAGCAATCGCTATGGATTTGTAGAGATACTTTTGTTCACCAGTATGTACCTGCTGGATGGAGAATTAATTTCCTATGGATGAGCCCACGGAGTTATTATACAAGTTGACGCTGGCTCACGGCTTCAACTACGAAGAAGCAAAAGTATGTATTCACGTGAGGAATACTTTTTTTTTATCTATAACATATTTGCTCACTAAAGAATTATGTAATGCTTACGTTTGATAATTATTGTAAATGCAAAATGAGTCTGATATGGAAAATAGTACAAGAACTTGTCTATAAGTACTAAAATAGATTTACGATATGGTTTAGCAAAAAAAAAAAATGATTTACGATATGTGTTTACTAATTTTCTCATCAGACGACGATTCTATTGTTTATGTTTGAGATGGTATGGAGAACCAAAACAGAATAAAAAAACGATGTAATACAATTCTGAATTCTCTATAAAAAGATCTTGCTATCTTAACGAAAGAATCAGACGATACATTCTCATAACGAGGAATACAGACTATCGAAAACTCCGTGAATCTGCTTTTCAATTTCATCAACTCCTTCAATTCAGTGGAGAAGTTAGACCATGATCCATGGTTTTTAATCATCATGACTAAATCTTACAATCGGTGCCAAAGGATTGACAAGTCAAAAGTTGTATCATGCACTCCATTGCTAAATGATAATGCTTCGAGTTCCGAATGTAGTGGTGAGATTCGTTGCCTTTTGTTCTTTACACCCAATAAGTGAATTACTCCTTGTGAATTGGTCAATTTCCACCCATAACCACTAAAGAGTGTGTCATGTGTCCATGATCCATCTATCATGCATTTTTCAGAGATATGTGTTTGTTCTGAAGTTTGTGTCTCCATCAGTTTTTCATTTTCTCATTAGCTTCAAACCAAGCATGGCATTCAGATTCAGCATGGCAGACAGTTTTCAATGGTTTTCTGTCTATCCCTCGGAATAACTTATCGTTCCTTGCTTTCCAGATATACCATATAATCCAAGGGTATGGATCTTTATCCAACTCTAGATCTTCAATATCGTACTTTCTCCAGAAGAAATAGTCAAATTTAGAATAGTGGCTTGTAATGGGAAACATCGTTGATGGAGTTGGGTGCCCATGTCTGAAGAGCTGGAAAGCATTCAAATATCGCATGATTTATAGTTTTATCTTCTGTCCCATATCTAGTATAATGGTTATCGCATCGCATATGGCGATGAATCAAATTACTTTTTACTGATAATTGCCCATATTTTTTAGAGCAACTTACAAATCTAAATTTAACAGGAAATATCATTCTCACATGTTTATGTGATCGAAAACATGATCCAAGAAATTCTTTTTAACCATTTCTGTTTTATTCTTAATGGTGAGAATTGTTTGTGTCCAAATCGGTCATGGCAAAATCAACGGGTAAAATCCTTAGAAAAATTGTGCTTTAAGAAAATATGAGATAGAAATGCAGCATTCTCATAGACCTCACTGTTTTGGATATGATGACTAAGAGGAGAGTACCATTGATCTTGGGTACACCCTTCCTTGCTACTGTGGGTGCTTGCATCGATTTTCCTAACAAGAGGGTGACCCTCCACAATGTCAACAAATATGTCTCCTACTCAATCAAGCCTCCAATGATGCATGTTGAGTACTATGGAACCATTACTTGTGGAGAAATTCCAAATGAGAAGCACAAGGATGAAGTGGTTGCTAGTTTACCAAAAGGTCTTGATGGAGAGTCCTCTCGAGAGATGTGTGATGAGCACTTGGAACTGCTAAAATTGAAGAGGTGAGTAGAGCCATAAAGGTTACTCATGACAAGAAGAAGATGATGAAAGAACCTCACCCTCCACCTCTTGATATGATGCCACACACGCTCACTCTTCACCCAATGAAGCTCATGGATGGAGCTATTGAGTACAAGATCAAATGCAAGGGAAAGTTTACACCATTCTCAAGTGCAAAGGCCATCATCACTCACAAGATTTTCTTTTGGTTATGTGCTCCTAGACATTCACGTGGTGTTTCAGTGCTTTATCTCCTTTGTCTTTGATAAAGGTTTCTTGCCTCTTAACATCTTATCCTGTCTAAACCACCTGCATCTCCAACTTATTCACATGTGTACCCAAAGCTTCAAACTTTGTGTTCAGGTTGGTGTAGACATCATCTATCTTCCCATTGAAATTCACCATTAGCTTCTGCTGACCTTCAAGAACATGATCAAACATTCCTTCTATCTTACTCTCTTGGGTTTTTGATGGTGGATTCTGGTATGAAAAACTTCCATAAGCTCTATTGTTGTAGGTGTTGCTATAGGGTTTCAGGTAGTATGATCTCTGGTTGAAGCTACTGCTCTATCAATTGCCATAGGAATTTATGTATCCATCTGATTTCCAAACCTCTGATTCTGAAAGTTAGTACCATTGATGAAGTTCACATTTTCTTTGTCTTCTCTGTCACTAGCAACGTGTACAACTTCTACATCTTCTACAAAGCTAACATGCTTCTTGAGAAGCTTGTGAACACTATCCAGCTTAGCCTTGGCATCGTCCATCTTTTTCTTTCCAAGGATAATGGGCTATTTCTTCCTCTTAAAATCAGTGTTCTTGGTGTTATTGCTAGATTCCAAGTTCTCAATAAGTCTCACATCCTCTTCTGGATTCCTAGTGTTAAAATTTACTTAGCATGCCTGGAAACATCTGACATGGTAGTGCGATGCCCTAAAGAAAGTGTTGAGCAGCTGCACTTCATTGAATCCATGGTGTGGACAATCTACGTGATAGGACTTAAATCTGATCCAAGAACTTCTGAAGGATTCTTTAGGCTCCTATGTGAATGTAGCAATCTTGCTCCTTAAGTCCGCATCGCATGCCTCATCAAATAAATGACACAGGAATGCATTCTTGATGTCAGTATAGGATGTAAGATATCCTGGTGGTAATTTCTTAAGCCAGCGCGAAGCATCTCCAACAAGTGAGTACTTGAAAATCTTGCAAAGAAGATAGTCCTTAGGGTCTCCATCGGCTTTAATGGAAGAAACCAGATCCTCAAACCACTCTAGATGGTCCATAGGATGTTCGAGTGATAGACCACAGTAGGGAGTTTGTCCCAAAAGTGTAAAGTATTTGGGGTTTAGTTTGAAATTGTTCCTCTGAATAGTTGGAGGACGAATAGCATATCTGTTAGGCGTAGTATTGATCTGGACGGTTCTCGTCAGCCAACGTTCTTGGTCGAGTAGCCTCATCTACAGCTTGAGCAGCGGCTGTAGTGGTATCAACATCAATATCAGAGCTTGGTCGAGTAGCCTCATCTACAGCTTGAGCAGCGGCTATAGTGGTATCAACATCAATATCAGAGATTGCAGTCCTCTGATCATCTATCCTCTGAACTGCTGCATTACGCAGATGATCGTCTTTGTCATGCAGGTTTCCATTCTCGTTCTGAATAAGAACTAGAGTCGCAACCATGTCTCGCAGTTGAGTGTCAATCGGCATTCGGTGAGAAGTGTCGAACGATGTCTGTTGAGAAGTGTTAGTTGATGAATAAATAGTGTCGGTCGATGGTTATTGGTGAGTGTCTGTCGGCGAACTGAGGATGTTGTCGATCGATGTGGTGCGTTTCTCTTTGCGGATTGAGTGTTTCAAACGTGCATGATCTGAGAAGAGTAGTGGTTGTTCCTTTTTGTTTCTGGTACTACTGGGCATGCACCTGAAAAAAAAATTATGAGAACTCAAACAGAAAAATAACGAGACTAAATCGAATTAGATAAGATCTAATGATGATCAAAGCTTTCCGGCAACGACGCCAAATTTGGTATCTCTCAAATTATCTTAATGAGTGATTTTACTCTCTCAAATAAATAGTTCACTTGTAGTACTTATGGATCGAATTCACATTAAGCGACTGCATACAATAAATTCTAATCAGTGGTGATTAAACTAGTAAATTAAAGAAATAATAAGAATATATTTTTCTTTCTATCTCTCTCTTCTTTTAAAAAAAAATATTTAGGTTTAGTTGGTAACTATTTAGTTGAATAGAAAAATGAATAAAAATTCAGTTGAATAAATGAATAATCAAAAATATAGGAATTTATGTTCAATCCATTCCTCATCGAAATTGGAGTACTTCTTTCTTCATAAATGTTTTTCATTCTGATTATTTTGTTTGTTTTTGTCAAAACTAAGTTTTCTTGTATGGCCCATCAACGTATCCCGGAATGCAACAATGGGTTTGTAAGCCCAATATAAAAATCTCGGAGCAAATAAAAATAGGCCGAAATTTTAACACTTTTAAGATAAGTCCGGAGTATAATTCGTCTACACCGACTACATCCTACACTCAGAAACAGAATGGTACAACCAGGATCTACTCACTAATAATACACGTGGAGAACTTTGGATGTATTAGAACACATTATCAATATACACCTGTGCGCAGATGATAATCATTTGGCCATAAAAAATAATCTTGAAAAGAAAATGAGATATTCTTAGGACCTTTGTATATATACACCTCTTAAACCCTATTCCTTGGCATCTGCCTCTCTCTCCCAGTTTACCAAAACCCTAGTTTCCAAGCTTTACTTCCAGGTACCGATCTACTCCATTTTCTTCTTGATCTTCTTCTTCGTACGCCTCTTAAGGCTTTTGATTTGTGTATTTGATAATATTCCCGTGATGTGACTCCGTACTCTGTTCCGATTCGTCTTTTCTTATGGATCGGCAATTTTATATACTCTTTCTTTTATAAGTTGAATATAGATCTGCAACTTTTAGGATCTTGTTATTCTTGTCGTGGATTATATTTTGTGATTGATTTAGGGTTCTTGTTGCTTATTGTTTTGTTACTGTTTATTTGATTTGCGTTTTTGGTTTAAATTTGTGTAGAAATGGCTTTCTGCAAAAGTCTCGGTGGTCTATTGAGGCAAGGTTCGGTTTCTCAGACCGGTAATGTTCCAGTTCAGTCCATGATCGGTTCTCTCCGCTACATGTCTACTAAGCTTTTTGTCGGTGGTAAATATCTTGTCTTTCTTTTTATGAAATTGTAATATATATATTTTTTAATTTGAAAATTGGCTTGACTTGTGTGGTATCGATTGGTTCAGGTCTCTCATGGGGTACTGACGACCAGTCATTGAGGGAGGCTTTTTCCAACTTTGGTGAAGTGATTGACTGTAAGTAATTGTTACAATGTTAAAGATTGTTGTTACGTTGGGTAAAATTTTTATATTTTTCTTTATTGTTGTGCAGCTAAGGTCATCGTTGATAGAGAAACCGGGAGGTCGAGGGGTTTTGGATTTGTCAATTTCTCTGATGAGAGTGCTGCTAATGCTGCCATTTCTGAGATGGACGGAAAGGTTTGTATTTGAATGATCAGTTAGTAGTCTTTCGAAAATGGTAATTATTTGTGTTTTAATGGCTTTGGATTTTTTTGTATTTTCAGGAACTGAATGGACGCAACATCCGAGTGAATGTTGCCAACGATAGACCAAGTGCTCCACGGGCTTATGGAGGAGGCGGTGGCTATGGAGGTGGTGGTGGCTACGGTGGAGGTGGTGGTGGCTATGGAGGAGGTGGTGATGGAGGCGGTTACTAAACATAAGAGCATCTCGTGAAGAAGAGTTTGTGGTTTCCGTTTTTTTTTTTTTTTTAAAAATTGGATCTTTTGGTAGTACAAATCCTGAATGTGATTTGTTAAAACTCTATTCCTTTTCCTCAGTTTATGTTAGCTTCACATATTTGCATGTTTTTTGTTGAGAAACTAAACGTTAGTCCTGCAAGTTTTCAAATAATTAAGTAGGGATTTTTAGAATCCGCCCGACCCTTTTCATAGCGATCTTATAAATAGTTTAAAATGTTTTCTATTTCGCCAAAAGGTTGTAGAAAAGTAGAAAACTCTCCTCACTCTGCAACTGTTCCTGGATAGCTTTTCAGTCTCATTTCTGAAAGTAAATAGTGACCATGCAGAGAAGTCCTCTTAATCAAATTGATGAGATGGAAGTGATTCATCACCCATAATAATGAATTGTCAACTGCATTTGATGTGAGAAGTGAATCAGAACTCGGAAGCTAATCCAATTGAAACGAAGAGTGAATTTTATGCTTAGATTATATGAACACATGCAAGACAGCAGTTTGTTCACTCGGTGTTCATTCGAGAAAGAAGAGCTATTCTCTCACTAGAGCTGTAAACTAGTAATACATTACTTCAGTTCAAACTCTAGTTCTGATTAACAATTGTGTTCACGATTTCTCTTTCTTCTTTCTCATTATATCTATATCTCTTTCATTCCAAGATCTTAACTCAATATGAATAAGATGTAACGTCACTCGAACACAAAAGAAACGTTACATATGATAATCTCAAGATTCAATAACAAATTCTCAAAAGAAAGCAGTGTCGAACTCGAAAAAACATACAACATAAAATCAGAGAGAAATGGAGAAACTACTCCTCATCCTTGTCCTCAGTCTCCTCAACATAACTCTCATAAGCTGGTGCAGTGATTGTGCTCGGGTACATGGTGGAATCAGTGGATGCATGTATTTGCAGCTTGAAAACTCTGGCATGGATGGTCTGAAGAGCATATAGCATAATGCGCTGGAACTGACCATGATTTGTATAGGAATGTCTGAAAAAGCAGGGAACTGTGGTAAATCAACAAGCTCGTCTTCAGCAGTAGAAGCAAGAGCGCTAGAACTAGAAGATGCTCCTCTGCCGGCTCGTCAAGATGGAAGGGGAACAAGCTGGTCTGCAGTAGGTTGGAAAGCGAGACGAAATGGGTTACTTTGAAGAGAAGTAATGTTTTTTTTGTTGTAGCTTAACCAAGTGATATCCCTGCTCATCTCTGAAAAATCAAATTCAATCTTCTATCAACTATTTAGCATATTTCAAATTCTTCTCATCCATTAAAATCCTTTTGGTGGTACTTGAGGGAAAAACCCAATACATTGATCAACAGTTCTATTTATGTTGGTCATCGGGGTCCACAGAATAGTCGGTTGGTTTCGGTCGCCGGACACTATGGTTAATTCAAAAAGATCATTTTGATGACTATGCTGCAACTAGCCACAAATACTCTAAAGTGCTCAAAGATAGGGGTTAAAAGACTTCAAACTATCTCAGTCTTCATTGCAGTGCATGTGAATGACTTTGGCAAAGTAACACACAGTGGGAGGACGAAGGTCTATCTGAGAAGACTTCTTCGAAGTATACTCAAATGTTCCAATTTCCAAACAACTTTCATAAAGCACACTGATCGGGAAAAGACTGGCAGAGAAGTGCATGTGACGAGTGGAGGAGTGAAGCCTTAAATCTCGTAGAGCTCTAGGATGGGAAGGCTGTACTTAAACCCACCGATCAGAAAGGTGAGAGTACCTCGTTTCCCCTCTTCACGTCCAGGTCCTGATAGTAAACCCAATCAGTAGCGATGAACTGTCACACAAGATCATCGTACAAAAGGTAGTACTTTACAGCCATGATCTATATACCCATCTTATCTATCTTAGCAGTCAAGTTTATATCAATGCCCAAAGACCTAACAGTAGGGGAGTCAGCAAATCTGGTGGGCTCAAATCCTTCCATGTTTTATAGAATAACCTGTAAATGCACTCGTCTTTGTAGACTTCCTCCCCTGGGGTTCCCAACCAATCACGTCGAACCTTAAGCTTAGACTTTCTATCTTAGGCTACGGTCGTGTAAAAGGAATCAAAGATTCTGCTTCAGTGGTTGGTTCATCATCAACTTGACGGGCAGAGCCAGATGCTCTAACTTGGTTTGTGTCCTCTCCTATTAAGAACCATCATCTGCAATCAATGACACAATGAAAAACAAGGAAACCAGAAAAGTCGACTGAAATCTGTAATAGCAAAGAGGGTGTCGACCGATACTAGCAGTCTAGCAGGGTGTCGATCGACACCACTTGTTATAAACGTTACCCAAATCGAACGACACCACTCAAGTTATAAATGGGTAAATCATCACCAAAATCATTTGACGACACCAAATCACCCAAATTCCGTTCTAAGCAAACCTAAGTTCAAAATTTCATCAAGTTCTCCTCAACCCTGAGAATTCCAAAAAATCAATAGATTTAGAGGACATGGAATGAGTTAACTAATAAAAAATAAGAGCGAAAATTGAGTGGTTAAGACTTCAAATCAGTGAAATATGTTCGAAATTTAGGGTCAACTTGGTTGAGAAAATCACACTTGATAGGAAAATGAGAGGAAGAAAAGGAAGTGTCATGAGTTTTAAATGTATGTAACTCGACATGCATGGTGTCAACCGACACTAGCAGGATATCGATCGCCACCTGCTGTTCACGACACTTCCTTTTTTTACAGACTAATACAAAAATTTAAAGCTAAAAATAAAAAGTTAGTATAACGTCATTAGCTCGACTGAGACTCAGGAACTAGTTCAGATGAGATTTGAAACTTGCTCCAAAGAAATTACCAATGTCATGCAGCTTCAAGTTCAACACATTTCCCTTGAAACATTTCATCGCCATTTCTCCTTTGTCGATCATCTCAGGAGTCAAAACTGCTATAGCTTTTGCAAATGGCAGTGAGAAGCCTCTATTGCGCAGTTTGTACTCGGTGATGCCATCTGAGCAGCTCAACGTAATAAGTGTCAAATGAAGATCTCCCTTAACCATTTTCCTCTTCACCTTTTTTTTTGCTCTTTCCTCCTGATTTATGTGATTGTATCTCAATGTCTCCATCCATGACTTCTGACATTGTAATCATCACTCAAGTATGCCTGGGAAACTTCTATTGGAAAAGGTTCATCAATTATTCCAATGAAAGAAGCTACATGCATACCCCTGTTTGATGGGACAGGTTTTCAAAGACACTCTCATTGATATTCACCAAAGATAACATGGTAATTCGCATGTCCAACAACGCGCCTATTGTAGCCTGAAAACATCTTTCAAAAAGTATAGGCGTAGTCGATCAACTTCTCATCTCCCCCACATGAAAGTAAACATGGACAATGTAATTCCCAATCTTCCTGTAACACCCCGACCCGCCCACGGCTAATGGACCACCCACGCCCGCTCTCTCGGCTTGTGGGCCTCATCCCATCCGACGGTCGGTCGTTAATTTTCCAAGGCTCGAAATCATTGTTTACTGACCCTACAATCACCACCCGACCTTTCCCCGTGTTTTGGCCTCACTTACACGGTATCGCGAATCACTTCCCGATAGGTCACCCATCCTTCCACTACTCCAGCCCAAGCACGCTTAACTCTGGAGTTCTAAAAGGATGTGTGACGGAAAAGATAAGTCAACTTTGGTGACATAGGTAGCCAAATCATTTCTCTTAAGCCTTTTCACATATCACAACTCGGGATGTTACAATTCACCCTCTCTCAAAGAACGCAACGTCTTCGTTGCGCCCCACGATACGTCTCAAGACGCCTCTCAGGTCAGAACCGAGATGGCTAACCAGCTCTGATACCACTTGTAACGCCCCGACAGCCCACGACTAATGGGCCACCCATGCCCGCTCTCTCGGCCCGTGGGCCCCATCCCATCCAACGGTCAGTTGTTAATTTTCCGAGGCTCGAAATCATTGTTTACTGACCCTGCAATCACCACATGACCTTTCCCCGTGCTTTGGCCTCACTTACACGGTATCGCGAATCACTTCGCGATAGCTCACCCATCCTTTCACTACTCCAGCCCAAGCACGCTTAACTCTGGAGTTCTAAACAGATGTGTGACGGAAAAGGTAAGTCAACTTTGGTGACATAGGTAGCCAAATCAATTCTCTTAAGCCTTTTCACATATCACAACTCGGGATGTTACACTTCCCATCCAGATATTTGACTACACCATGTGAAGGTCTGCTGGAGAGGTATGGAAATTCCAGTTTGGTTTTAAAAGGTTTTGTGGCAAGTTTTGGTTTCTCAACGATGTCCTTAGGCATGACTCTAAGCGCAGCCCCCAGTGTCACACAGAGCATCATAGAATTCAATTCAAGAAATAGCGTAACTACAAACGTGGGAGGATCTGCTAGCTTCGTAAGTTTCTTTACTCCTTTACCCTCATCATACAAAACCTTAACTTCTTCCATGTCTCACTAGGTTCTTGAAGAATGGACTTAAGAAAAATTTGCAATAGCATCTTTAAAGGAGACACTTTCATGGATTATTTTCACTCGCTTGTGAAAATCAGCCAACTCTTTTGCTTTGATAGACCGTTTAAATGCATGGGTATGTATGTGACCTTGGATTTAACTCATTCTCATATCAGTATAGGAATGATCGTACATATTGTAAACAAATCAATCCATGAGTATTGATTGAGACTAGGGGATGTCGATCCACGCAAGAGGAGTGTATTTAGTGTCGACTCATTGGTATCGACTTGACAGTGTGAGATCAAATTCGGTCCATTTTAGTAATTCTCTGCGTATTCACTTTATGGGTGTCGATCGGCACTACTTGGTGTTGATCTCCGGAACAACAGCATCTCAGGTGTTATTCCAGAAGGATTTTTCAGTAACATGTTGATATCACTTGATGTTGGTTACAACCGGTTATCAGGAGAACTACCCAAGTCTATGTATTATATGTTTCAGCTTAGATCATCGAAAGAGAAAGAAAGTCTGTTATATTATTCAACTCAATTGTATCTTACATTTTATATCTGTATTTGTACTATTTACAAATACCGGTTTACACATTAAACCACCGGTTCAATCACTTATCATACTCTAATACCCTCCCCTCAAGATGGAAGACATAAACTGGGTATTCCAATCTTGCTAATCAAACTCTTGAACAAGGCAGGTTGCACAGCTTTAGTCAAGATATCAGCAAGCTGCAAATCAGATCGAACATGAAGTGTCTTCAAGAATCCACTTTGTAACCTTTCACGAACCACTTGACAATCAATCTCCACATGTTTCATCCTTTCGTTATAAACAAGATTAGAAGCAATTTAAAGAGCAGATTGATTGTCGCAGAAGAGAGTTGCAGGAGCAGGGACTGAACACTGCATCTCGAACAACAGCGTAGTTAGCCAGATAAGCTCACAAGTAGCATCAGCCATGGTGCGATATTCAGCCTCTGAACTGCTGTGAGACACGGTCTGCTGCTTCTTAGATCGCCATGAGATCATGGAATCTCCAAGAAAAATACAATAGCCTGTAACAGACTGACGAGAATCCGGGCATGCTGTCCAATCTGCATCGGAATAAGCCTTGAGAGTCAATGCAGAAGAAGCAGAATAAAACAATTTATGAGCTGGATCATTCTTAAGATAGCGAAGCACATAGTACGCTGCTTGGAGATGTACGTCTGTGGGAGCAGACATGTACTGACTGAGTTTGCGAACTGCATACGTAATATCAGAACGGGTATGCGTCAAGTATAAGAGACGCCCCAAAAGACGACGATAGACAGAAGCATCAGGAAGCAAGACACCCGACGTAGCAGACATCTTGAGGTTGGGTTCCATGGGAACAGAGAGAGGCTTACAGCCTAAGAAACCCGCTTCCTCAAGAAGTTCTAACATATATTTACGTTGATTAATTGAAATCCCAGTTGCGTTTCGTGCAATCTCAAAGCTCAAAAAATATTTGGCAGGGCCAAGATCACGAAGCTTGAATGGAGATTTCAGAACGTCTTTGAAGTGAGAAACAGCAGAATCATCATTGTCCACTATCAGGATGTCGTCAACATAGACGAGAATAGCCAAGAAAAAACGATCCACATATTTAATGAAGAGGGAGTGATCTGAATGAGTATGTGTGAAACCGTCGCCAAGAATCACACCCGAAAGCTTTTGATTCCATTGTCTAGAGGCCTGCGTAAGACCGTATAAAGACTTGTGGAGTTTGCAAACAGAATTTGGAGGAAACTTTTGCCAGTTAGCTCTTCATATCCAGGAGAAAGTTTCATGTATATTTCCTCGTCTAGATCACCGTTGAGGAAGGCATTGCTGATGTCTAACTGTGTAATAGACCAGTTCTTGGCAGCAGCAAGACGAATGAGGAGACGCAGAGTACCAATCTTAGCAACTGGAGAGAAAGTATCTAAGTAGTCTAAGCATTCCAACTGAGTGTAACCCATCGAAACTAATCTGGATTTGTGTCGCTCAATGGTGCCATCATGGTTGTATTTGATGGTGTTGATCCATTTACAACCAACCGGATGTTTCCCTGGAGACAGTTCACAGACTGTCCAAGTCCCCGTTTCTTCTAGAGAACCCATTTCATATTGCATGGCAAGTTTGAATTCCTTAGATAGAACAACTTCAGAAAAGGTTTTGGGAAGCTTATGGGTAGTGATGGATAGAATAAACTGTTTGTGGTCAGAATCAAACTTGTCATAACAGAGAAAAGAAGAAATGGGGTATGAAGTAGTATGAGTGGGATGAAGAGACGGGTTTGAAGAATGGTCTAACAGATAACAATGATACTTATCGAGATAAGCTGGTGCTTTTGTCTGGCGTTTTGACCTTGTTTTGTTGTGTGACACACACGATGGTATAATAGGAACAGAAAAGTGGATGGAATAGTGTTATTTGGTGAGGGATTTGTAGCAGAAGAAGGAACCAACGAAGGTGTGGAAGAAGAAGGAATATAATGATCAGCAACATCAGTTGAGTTATCAACAAAGATTGAGGAAGGTAAGTCATGACCCAAGTCAAAAAACGCAGGAAAAGATGAATCAGGAACAGGCAATGGAAGAACATCCTGATCAAAAAAACGATTTTTTTCTGAAGCAAGAGACTGAGGATCATTTGCAAAAGGGAACCCCGTTTAATGAAAAATAACATTGCGAGAAATTATTATTTTATTTGTGTCAGTATCTAGGATTTTATAACCTTTGTAACCGTGGGGATAACTTAGAAAAATTACTGGTGTTGCTCGTGGACTAAATTTGTTGCGATCTTTTTGTAACGTGGAAGAATAACACAGACAACCGAATATACGAAAATGTTCATAAGAAAGAATTTTCTTGGTAAGGATTTCAAAAGGAGATTTGTTTTCTAAGAGAAAAGAGGGTGTTCTATTGATCTGATAGATAGCAGTTTGAACACACTCACCCCCAATAGATCAATGGTACTTTTGATTGAAAAAGAAGAGCCCTAGCCACGTTTAGAATGTTTCCGTTCAACTACAAAGTTTTGTTGGGGAGTATAAGGGCAGGAGAAGAAGTGTTCAATACCATGTTCTTTCAAAAGAGACGTGAAAGCTAACTTGGGTGCATTGTCAGAATGTATGGCTTTGATACTAGTCCTATATTGAGTTTGAATGAATTTTAAAACTCCGGAAAAACCGTAGAAACTGAAATTTTATCTTTAAGAAGATACAACCAAGTGACCCTAGTACAGTCATCTACTAACGTGAAAAAGTATTTATATCCATCATGAGTACCAGTTTGAAAAGGACCCCAAACATCCAAATGAATCAAATCAAAAGGGGATTTCGACATATGAGGATTGATGGAAAAGGCATGCGTTTTTGCTTAGCTAAAGGATAGACATGACATTTGTTTACATGATCTATTTTACAACTAGGTAAATGCAGAAACTTTGAAAGAACTTGAAGCTTTTGAAAAGATGGATGACCCAATCTTTGATGCCAAATGTCAGAAGAAACTTGAAAAACCGAATGATCTTCAATATGATTTGCGGAAGAAGCGTGTTCTGATGGGTGATAAGTATCCAGGACATACAGATTGCAGAAAAGGTTACCCTTCCCAATCGTGGAGTCCTGAATAAGCGCCTGATTATGGAAATGATTTTCGGGAAAATATAACAGGAATCAGATAAGAAAAGGACAGCTATGTACTATGTCTAGTTAAAACACTTATACTAAGAAGATTAAACTTGAATTGAGGTATATAAAGAACGTTTGTGATGGTTATCCTAGATGTGAGAACTATCGTGCCAGAAATGGTAACAGAGATGCGAGAACCATCAGGAAGAGTCACAGATGTATCACTAATGGTTTCAGTGTTTTAAACAATCCTAAGTCAGCACACACATGACAGCTAGCACCAGTATCAATAACCCAAGCAGCATGTATAACAATAAGGCCATTCTCCATTCCCGCATAAATAAAATGAGAGTTTTTCGGGTTACCTGAAGGAGGGATATCTAATGGAGTGTGAGGAATGAGATGAGGCTGAGATTTGGGTTTTGAAGCTGTTCCATCCGCAAAACAAAGTGTGCTGCCAGCAACCTGAGAAAATTAATTTGTTGTTGAGGTTTGTAGAGTTCAAGATACTTAGAAGCTGGTTGACCTGATTAGACATGACTGTTCCCAAGCAAGCACCATGTTGATTGTGCATAGAAATACAACTTGTATCTTGGACCACCAAGTTAGCAACACTCTCTTTACCTGTATCTTGAGACTAGCACAATCAGAATGACTACAACAACATGTATAGGGACTTTCATGATTCTTGAGCTTTTCCCAAAGTTGCTCCAATCTCGTTTAGTAATCACTCACACTTTGTGAACCTTGTGTTTCAGCAAAGATTTGCTGTTTGATCTCTGCATTACGCGGTCCATCACTCTGCTTGAACTGGTCATGAATGACCAACCACATTTGCTGTGCAGTATCGAGGTACATGATGCTCTTCGCAATTGATTTCTCCACTGCATTGACAATCCAAGTACACACAATATTGTTGCATCTTACCAAGAGGCAAATTCTGGATGAGTCTCAGATAATTCCGGTTAAGATCCATCAACAAACACATCTTTATTTCGAGCTCCCAAAGCCATAAGCATATAACGTCTCCAAGTATTGAAGTTGCTTAATCCAGCTAGTTTCTCAGAGACGAGAGAAATACCAGCATGATCAGCACTATGAATGTGTAAGGGATTTGAATTCGGATCTTGAATAGAGGCCGTTGCTGCAGTTCGAGTCGTTTCTAGAATCGCAGTCAGAGACGGTATCGGAGTAGAGTTAACAACATCGGCATAGGAGATCGGCATCGGAGAAGGTGGAATCGAGAATCAAGATTTGACGAAACGAACAAACAAACGATCGATGAGAATTACCGATAGAAGATCACTGAAGAAGAGAACAGTAGATCGAGATCGCAAGAACAACCGAGATGAAGTGATATAGTTTGAAAAACGCCAGAAACATATATTCCACGAAGCCGTGAACGGAGACGGAGATGCTCATGACATCGAGATCTGGAAATCGAAGAAGATCGGAGTTGAAATCGGAGATAGAGATGAATCTCACCGCTTTGATACCATATTAGACATTTCAGCTTAGATCATCGAAAGAGAAAGAAAGTCTGTTGTATTATTCAACTCAACTGTATCTTACATTCTGTATCTGTATTTATACTATTTAAAAATACCGGTTTACACATTAAACCACCGGTTCAATCACTTACCATACTCTAATACTCTGGTTAACTGCACTCTCTCCAGTTTCTGAACGTGGAAGAAAACAGAATCAAAGACACCTTCCCAGTCTGGTTGAGATCGTTGCCTATTCTAGAGATTCTCGTCCTTCGTTCCCACGAGTTCCACGGACCGATATCTTATCTCAGAAGCTCTCTCAGTCTCCCCAAGCTGCGGATCTTTGACATTTCAAAAACTAACTTCACTGGGGTCTTGCCATCAGATTACTTTGCTGGTTGGAGCGCAATGTCATTACCGGTTGTATACTTCGAAGGTGATTCTCAGAATAGGTTTTCAGGAGTTGGAAAACCGTACTATCGTGCGTCTGTGGCTCTGAGAAACAAGGGATCGAATATGAAGCTGGTTGGGAGTGGTTTCACAATCTAACAAACCATCGATATCTCTAGAAACAGATTCGAAGGAGGCATTCTTGAGTCCGTCGGTTTACTGAATGAACTGATTGTGCTCAACATGTCAAACAACGCTTTCACAAGCCGTATTCCACCATCTTTGTCCAGCATAGCCAGTCTTCAGTCATTGGATCTATCTCAAAACCGATTATCCGGTAAAATCCCTCCGGAGCTCGGGAAACTCACTTTTCTGGCGTGGATGAATTTCTCATACAACAGGCTTGAAGGTCCAATACCACAAGGCACTCAGACTCTATATGAAGTCTTCATAACCGTAAACTTCTTTTTCAATCTACTTATGTAGACTCTCATAGACGTCTGCTCTTTGGGTTCATTTTTAAAATTACAAAATTAGCAATTTATTTTCTGTATTTGAAAAAGGAACTGCGGTTTTATACGAGTAGATTTCATATGCAGTTTACGCTTAAGAATGTTGGTTTTGCAATTGACTAGAATTCACCCAGTATTTTTTTTTCAATAGTAAACTTCTATGCAGTCTACATTTTTAAAAACTAGGTGTGTTGCCCGCACATACGGGCACAACTTTGTTACGAATATTTATTAGTTTATATATTTTATGAAATAGGTATGCTTATTATTGTATTAAATTTTTGAAAACACTAATATATTAGAAATATTTTTGATTTTGAAATCTTATACTTTTGTTATTACTCTTTGTACACTTATTTTCACTTATATTTTGCTCGTATTTTCCATTTCTTTCCATTATTTATATTTTCCATTACATATATTTTGCTCATCTATACTATTTAAACATAAACAATAAAAAATTACTTATAACAAGTAATAGTTGGATCAATATATTTATTGTTAGATTGAAATAAAAATAATATATATTTTAATTAAAATAATATGATTAATATAAGTTCGTTTTATTTTAATATATTTTTAGGTTTTAGATAATTATTATTAATATTAATTTTAATAATTTATCTAATCAAAAAATTAAATTTTGTTTTTTATTTTCTGGTTAAGTTTTTATTTTACAATATATTTGTAGATTTGGATAATTATTATCATTATTAATTTTATTTACTTATGTAATCAAAACAAAATTCTTTTTTATTTTGTAGGTAATTTATATATTTATCCATTAAGAATATAAACAATATTAATCACTCTAATTTTTTATTTTAAAATATACTTTAGAATTTTGGATAATTCTTATCATTATTAATTTTAATCAGTTACCTAATCATAAAATTGAAATTTGTTTTTATTTATGGATAATTTATATGTTTATTCATTAAGGGTATAAATGATATTAACCAGTCTAATTTTTAACGTGAGAGATCCGTCGCGAAAAATCACTTTGCAAATAATAATATAGATTTTGCATATGACCAAACTTTTGAATTTAATAGTAGACTTCATCGAAATTCAAAAAATTAAATAGAAAGCACTATAAGTCTACAAGAGGTCAATTTTGCATTTGACCAAAACTTTAAATTTTTAGTAGACTTGGTATGAAAGTATACGTTACAAAATAGGTTAGTGGTTGTCTACTAATCTTAGGAAAAAATGTAGACTATCTATATCTTAGGGTTAACTAATTTAAACCTTAGGATTTAGAGTTAAATGGTGGAATTTTGGGATTAAGGTTTAAAATTTTATAAAACAAAAAATAAATACTAAATTTGAAAATAAAAATTTGAAAAATAGTTTCAAAGTCATTTCGAAACAAAAACATTTCCAAGAAAATAAATTTATAAAAGAATTTCGAATCTAAAACATATAATCTGAAACTATAATTTATTTTATTTTATTTATAAATCTAGGGTATAAAAGTCAAATTTTAAATAAAATATTTTGGTCATTTTCTTCCTTGTTTGCTATTTTGTAATAAAAACATTGAAAATGTCTGTCTTAGAGATTTGTCCAAAATTAAATGTTTGAGTTTTAAAAGCTCCAAAATATTATTTATGGTGGTTGGAGAAATTAATAATGATATTATTGTAAATAAGAAGGTATTTAAGATATTTATGGTTTTTATCATTTTCGAAATAAAAAGAAATTAAATTATATTGGCATTTTTGTAAATATTGGAAAAACTAATGATAATATAGAAAGATTAGGGAAAATGGCTTATTCCCCTACGAACTAGTTGTTCCCGGCTTTTTCACACACGAACTTTTAAGCCATGCCCAAAACCACACGAACAACGGAAATATTGTTTATTCCCTTACGAACTAATTATTTCCATCTTTTTCACACACAAATTTTTAAACTTTGCCAAAAACCATATGAACTACGCTATTTTTTTAATTACATACACACTATCAATTTTAAGCTAATTTCCCTAAAATCGTAATTGTGTTATTCAAACATTAACTTAGTTTATGACAGGTGGATAACCGGTTTAATTTGGATTGATAAAAAAGATAATACATCATTTTGTTCTTTTTCTTTTTGTCAACTGCTCTTCTTCTTCAAAAATCGTTTTACTCTTCATCATCAATTGAGAATAAAATTTATTATTTTGTAGAAGATTAAACGTTTTACATGATGCATAAAGAAAGAAGAGCAGCAACATAGCGGATTGGTAACTAGTAATTACTGCTCTTCTTTCTTTATGCATCATGTAAAATATTTAATTTTCTACAAAATAATAAATTTTATTTTCAATTGATGATGAAGAGTAAAACGATTTTTGAAGAAAAAGAGCAGTTGACAAAAAGAGAAAAAGAATAAAATGATGTATTATCTTTTTTTATCAACCCAAATTAAACCGGCTATACACCTGTAATAAACTAAGTTAATGTTTGAATAACACAATTTACGATTTTAGGGAAATTAGCTTAAAATTGATAGTTTGTGTATGTAATTAAAAAAATAGCGTAGTTCATGTGGTTTTTTGCAAAATTTAAAAATTTGTGTGTGAAAAAGCTGAAATAATTAGTTCATAAGAGAATAAGCAATATTTCCGTTGTTCATGTGGGTTTTGGCATGACTTAAAAGTTCGTGTGTGAAAAAGCCGGGAACAACTAGTTCGTAGGGGAATAAGCCATTTTCCCAGAAAGATTATGACAAAACATTGTTAACAAGAAAATAGTTTCACATTTGACTTCTTTTTGAATCATTTCTCCAAAACTCCCTATATTTAAATGGGCTTATTGCAAAAGTGACTCAAAACTTGAATTCAAAGAGAAAACTAACCTTTTCTTTTGACTCATTTTTTTTTTGAGTTTTTAACCCCACATCTGCATTTATCTACGAAAATGCCATTAACCCTTTTTTTTTCTTTCGAAAATGGCTTCTTTACTGTCTCAACCTCATTTTCTTCAAGTATTTACAATATTGCCACTGCCATGAATAGTGGGAACAACCTTGTACGAACTGTTTGGAGCTTTTAATGCCTTTTAATGCATGTAAATCTCTTTACACTCTCTCTGTTTCAATTGTTATGAACTAAAAACAACATTTCTTTCACTTTCTCTCCATATTCATCCAAAAAACTGAAGCTTTTGATTCAAAATATGGTCGATGGTTGACAGAGCCATATTTCTTTCGTTTTGACTTACGGTTGCTTTCGTTGAGGTTCTGGGTGGTTGGAGAAGACCCTGTGTGCAAACGAAGTCATCTCACCTAGTTTAAGGTACGAATTTGAATTTTTTTCAAAATCTGTTCGCGTAGAAGACTTACAAGTAAGTCATCTGTATGTAGAAGACTTACTGATGAGTCTTCTGGTCAAACGGACGACTTAAACTAAGTCGTCCAGCTTTGTTTGTTGAAAAAAAACACTCCAGACGACTTATATATAAGTCGTCTACGAGAAACAGGCTAGTTTGCATTTGACCGAATCGTGTCAGATCTTTGACTATTTCTGGACGACTTATAATTCAGTCGTCTCTCGGAAAGTTAAAATTTCAATATTTTATTAAACTAGACGACTTACGTGTAAGTCGTCTTAGGTTAGTTTTGTAGTTGAAAAATAAAACTTCATAATTTAACTTTTACCAGACGACATAATATAAAGTCGCCCCGTCAGAAGACTTAATTTAAAGTCATCCGGGGAAAGCAAAGTCGTCCGGAATTTTTCCCAATTAAGTCGTCCAAACCTTGCTTATCCCGGACGACCTTAAATTAAGTCGTCTAGCTGGACGACTTTTAGTTAAGTCGTCTGGAGAAAGTTAAATTTCAAGTTTTATTTTTCAATTACAAAACTAACCTAGGACGACTTACACGTAAGTCGTCTAGTTTGAATAAAATATTGAAATTTTTACTTTCCAGAGACGACTGAATTATAAGTCGTCCAGAAATCGTCAAAGATCTGACACGATTCGGTCAAATGCAAAACTAGCCCATTTTTCGTAGACGACTTATATATAAGTCGTCTGAAATTTTTTTTTTAACAAACAAAGCCGGACGACTTAGAATTAAGTCGTCCCTTTTAATTTTCAATTGCAAAAGTGACCTCTTTAGACGACTTACCTTTAAGTCTTCTGGATGACTTAAATATAAGTCGTCTGCGATAATGTTTATTGAACTTCTTCATTTTCTCTATGTTTACTAATGTGTTTTTTTTGAATATTTGCAGATGATTTTTAAGTTACATGCAGTGTATGGAGAATGGTTGTTGAGAGATTTCCGTTGGGATTTTGTGGTTGATGATCTCAAAGGAGCAAGATTGTTTTTATTGAATGAAGATTCAACACATGCTGAACTTGTTGCAATGGCTCAAGAAGATTATAACCTGGACATGAGATCAGTGACTGTGGAGATTAGCTACTCATTACCAGCAGAAATGATGATGACTCCAGGCAGTCCTCCCATTCATGTTACAAGTGATAGACAAGTTCGAAACTTGCTCGAGATACTCAAAACGCATAGAGTATGTCTTTGTGTATCAAGCCGCAGCAAGGTGGAAACGGTTTCAGAGAAAAGAGAAGAAGCTGGTGAATGGGAAGAAGATGTTGGTGATAATGATGAAGCTGGTGAATGGGAAGAAGATGTTGGTGATAATGATGAGGCTGATGAATGTTTTGAAGATGTTGGTGATAATGAGTCTGTTGAAGATGAAAATCAAGATGGGGAGGAGGAAAATGGGGAGGAGGAAAATGGGGAGGAGGATGCTGATAACACTATTGTTGGTGAAACGGATCAGAATGGTGGGGATTACAGTCTTTATGGAAAGGTTCTAGATGAGGACGAGGAAGATGATGATAATATTTGTTTTGAAGAAATTGAAAAGACATATGCTAAGACAAATGCTATTGAAGGAAGAAAATCGCATTGTACCAGCATCTATGTCAACCAGAGTTTTGTTAGCAAGGATGCACTGCTTTCAGAGCTGCGGTTGACAGCAGTGAGGGGTAGGTTTTCTTTCAGAATATACAAATCAACAAAAACTCTCCTTGTGGCAATATGTCGGGTTAGCGGTTGTGGATGGAAGATCAGAGCGAGTGTGAAACATGGGCCAAACACGTTTTGGGTAACAAAGTATGTGGAAAAACATTTATGCTCAATTGGAGACCGAATCGCTCAGCGGAGACACTGTACTCCAAAGTATGTTGGTAGTCTTTTCATTGATCGTGTTGGGATCATTGATGGGATAACTCCACAGCATATCACTGATGCAATGAAGAACATGTTTGGCATGACGCTTGATTACACCACTTCATACAGAGCACTGTTATATGCACAGAAATTGGTGAGAGGATCAGCAGAAGAAGGGTATTCGCGTCTGCCTTCATATCTCGAGCAAATCTCCATTGCAAATCCTGATTCTATCACGGCTATAGAACTTGATTCTAAGAAAAGATTTAAGTATCTATTTTTCTCTTTTGGAGCTTCTATCAAAGGTTTTAAGTATCAGAGAAGGGTCATTGTGGTGGATGGAACTCACCTAAGTGGAAAGTATGGAGGTGTTATGTTAGTTGCAGCCGCACAAGATGGCAATTTTCAGATATTCCCATTGGCTTTTGGGATCGTGGATGCTGAAGATGAACCTTCTTGGGAATGGTTTTTCACAAAATTGGCTAGTTGTATATCTCATGACAAGCCTCTGGTGATAGTCTCTGACCGGCACGCGGCCATTAAAAGTGCGTGTGAGAAGGTGTTTCCTTGGGCAACCCGAGGAATATGTTATTATCACCTTCAAGATAACATTGTCAAAAAGTTTAAAGGGAAACATCTCATGTACTTGGTGAAAGGGGCTGCTTATGCGCACACGGTTTACGATTTTAACCGGTACATGGCTGAGATACGGAGTGCAAACCCGGAACTTGCAACGTATTTGGAGAAGGCCGACGCCAAGCTATGGTCAAGGGTTTATTGTAAGGGGAACAGGTTCAACATAAAAACAAGCAACATCGCTGAATCTATTAATTCCGCACTGAAGCGAGCAAGAGGATTTCCGATTCCGTTCCTGCTGGAGTTCATAAGGCAGAAGTTAGGAAAATGGTATTGGAAAAGGAGACAAGATGCTTTGAGTCTCCCAACTGTACATAGCCAGGGTGTTGAATACTTACTTGCTGTTCGATCAGAGATAGCGGATACGATGACGGTCGAACCAATTGATGGATGGCGTTTCTTTGTCAAAGGTGGCAAAATGGACTGTGTGGTTGATTTGGAACATGTAAAGTGTGATTGTGGTGTCTATGGAGTGGAGAAAATACCTTGCTCTCATGCTATAGCAGCTGGAACACATGCTGGTGTGCATATCGACACACTTGTATGTCCACTTTACTCAAAGAATCATCTGTATGCAGGATACTCAGAGAATATATATCCTATCGTGTCACAACATATTGAGGAACAAGAATGCTTTCCTCCAAACGTAAAGCGTGGTCCGGGGAGACAGAAGAAATCAAGATGGCAATCTTGGTTGGAGCTATCTAGGATGAGAGGACACAAACCCAGGAAGAAACACAGGGCACGGAGATGCTCAAACTGCAAGGAAACTGGCCATACGAAACCACAATGTACACAACCAGTTGACTAGTTGTCCAGACGACCTAAATTTAAGTCGTCCAGTCTTGATTACCCGTCCAGACAACTAATTTCTAAGTCGTCCAGTGTTTCGTCTACCTTCTACGAAGTCGTCCAGTGTATTAGACTACCTTCTACTATCCCTTCAAGTGTATTTTTTTAGACGACCTTTTACGAAGTCGTCCAGTGTATTTAAGTCGTCCAGTGTTTAGACTACCTTCTACTATCCCTTCAAGTGTATTTTTTTCAGACGACCTTTTACGAAGTCGTCCAGTGTATTTTATTTTCAGACTACCTTCTACTATTTTTAGACTACCTTATTTGTAAGTCGTCCAAACCTTCTAGACGACTTATTTGTAAGTCGTCCAGCTGGAAAACCTTCCAGACGACTTATTTGTAAGTCGTCCAGCTGGAAAACCTTCCAGACGACTTATTTGTAAGTCTCCAGCTGGAAAACCTTTCCAGACGACTTATTTGTAAGTCGTCCAGCTGGAAAACCTTACACAAGTTAGAAAATCTATACAAGTTAGAAAATATATACAAGTTAGAAAATCAAATAAATCATACATGCCCACAAACATACAAATAGATTTGTGTATACAAATAGTTTAAATATACAAATAGATTTGTGTATACAAATAGTTCAAATATACAAATAGATTTGTGTATCTATACAAGTTAAAAAATCTATACAAGTTAGATTTGTGTATCTAATCATACATGCCCACAAACATACCACCATCCTCATTATCTTTCAAATGCTGATCAACAAGCTCCGTCCATATAACCACAGCCATATTATCCCTCATAGTCTTCGCATTGGACCTAGCAAAGTCTTTAGGGCTAAAGGGGACCCCAAGAGCATGACATTCAATGTACTTTGCAGCGTACACGCCACAATCACCATTGTTGGCCGTCGGTACATCTTTCAGCAGTCTCTCATATGTGTATCGCTCCAACCCATGCATCTGGTCTCCGCACTCCACAATCAGATAAGGGACCATCTCGAGAAAAGGCTCCATTATCTCATCCCATCTTTCTGGTATGGTAGTTGAAGGTATGCTGTCCCAGACGACTATGTGCCTCTTAGGGATCGATATTCAAATAGCAACCCAATGTTTGTTGTCCAAGTTCAGTGGCGCATAGATATCATCAATGTCCTCCCCCCACTTCTTGTTTGATTGGCAAAATGAAGGCATTGATCCGTCATACAAACTCGCCGCCCCACTAGGTAGCATTCTTCCTAAACCATTGTGATCAGACGACGATGCTTTGAAGAACAGATACTGTTCTCTCCAAGACTGGGTAAAGTTGTGATCCAGGAAGCACATTCGCTCGCTCCGGAAAGATTGTGGGTTCTCCTTATACCTCTGCCTCAGCACATTCATCCTAGCATCTATATGCTGCATATAAAATAATACAAGTTAGAACCTTCCAGACGACTTATTTGTAAGTCGTCCAGCTGGAAAACCTTCCAGACGACTTATTTGTAAGTCGTCCAGCTGGAAAACCTTCCAGACGACTTATATATTTACAAATCTATATAAAGACAAGTTACCAGACGACTTAAAGATAAGCAGAAGACTTACTACGTCTTCCAGCCATGCTTTGGGTGTCCGGAGTTTATGATACCACCAAGTTGGTGATGTACGTGGTTTGTCCTCTAGCTTAGTTAAATAATCACTGCAAACAAAAAAGCAATCAGTTTTGGTAGACTAAATCAAGCTATTATGGGTAAAGCAATCACTTACGGATCAGTTTTCAACCAATCAGCGAGCTCCTTCAACTTAGGACTGTTTAGTGTGGGAAATGGATTATACTTTCCCACTCTAAGGAGTTTCCTTCTCTCTGCCGTATAAGGAGATATCTGCGTGGGAGCAGGTTTCTTCGTTCGTTCACTCCTTGCACGCACAGCAGCAGTGGGAGCTGTTTTGTCCAATACAACCAGGCTCGGTTGTTGATCGTTGGAAGCGAAGCTCGGTTGTTGATCGTTGGAAGCGAAGCTCGGTTGGTCAGTGGAAGTGAGAGGAACAATCTCTTTGGAGGTGACACCATCTGCTTTATCCTCCGGCAAGATCTTATATACCGAGATCGCCTCATCTGCTGTATCCTCGGCAACAATCTCTGCAATAAAAGTTGCAAGTTAACCCTGGACGACTTAAATAAAAGTTGTCTGGACGACTAGTTGACCCTGGACGACTTAAATAAAAGTTGTCTGGAAATTAGAAGACCCTGGACGACTTAATTCTTGTTGGGAGAGGATTTGATACTAACCTCTTTGGGCAGAGGAGAAGGCTGTTTCTTTTGAGGAGAAGGCTTTGCCTTTTGAGGAGCAGGCTGTTTCGTTTGAGGAGCAGGCTGTTTCGTTTGAGGAGCAGGCTGTTTCATTTGAGGAGCAGGCTGTTTCGTTTGAGGAGTAGGCTTTGCCTTTTGAGGAGTAGGCTTTGCCTTTTAAGGAGCAGGCTGTCTGGTGGAAGTAGGATGATTGGTAGGAGGAGTAGGATGATTGGTTTGAAGTGTAGGCTGATCCTTTGAGAAGTAGTCTGTTTGTTACTAACCCCGGTTTCTGGGGCTTGTGGGGTAGGCTGTTTGTTACTAACCCCGGTTTCTTTGGCTTGAGGGGTAGCCTGATTGGTGACACCAACCTTCTTCTCCACAGCTTCCAATCTATCGGACATCTTCCTAATCTCCCTGATGCACTTCTTAAACCCATCTTTCATCATGTCACCTAAGTCCTTGAACATATTTTCTAACTCCTCTCTGGTCACCCAACTAGCCTCTTCTCTAGCCTCTTTAGGAGCCTCTTCTCTAGCCTCTTTAGGAGCCTCTTTAGGAGCCTCTTTACGAGCTTTCTTCCGAGGTCTCTGATTGTCTTCCTCCTCCTCCTCCACCTCCACCACAACCATCTGTTTGGCTCTTTTCGATGGAATCACAAACTTAGGTTTTGTACCAGTGACTTCCCAGCAGTCCATGGTCCACTTCCACGGTCTCCGATCATACATGACTTTAATGATGTTCTCCACGGGCACGTCCTCAACCTCAGAGTCCCATTTTGGTCACATTTCACTAATGTCCTTCTCAACAAAGTTGATCACGCGGGTCTGCAGTAAATAGAAGAAGAATCGAGTTAGATATTTGAAACAAAATACTAAATAGACGACTTAATTATAAGTCGTCAACTAAGTCGTCCAGCTGGACGACCTTCCAGACGACTTATTATAAGTCGTCTACTAAGTCGTCCAGCTGGACGACCTTCCAGACAACTTATAATAAGTCGTCTACTAAGTCGTCCAGCTGGAAGACCTTCCAGACGACTTATAATAAGTCGTCTACTAAGTCGTCCAGCTGGAAGACCTTCCAGACGACTTATAATAAGTCGTCTACTAAGTCGTCCAGCTGGAAGACTTTCCAGACAACTTAATTAAGTGAAGATGGAAAGGTACCTGACTCAAGATAGCAGCTTTCATGAATCTGCGGCCTCTGCTGCCCTCGTAAGCCAGAATCGGTGGAGACGGACTGTTTTCTCTGGGTAGACCAATACTAGCACCCAATCCCGGAATAGCTGTGTACGCCCAGACCTGAAGAACTTGTATAAACCCATCCACGGTGTAATAGCCAGTAATATCTTTGTTCCACAAAGAGTCCATCAGCACCTTAAACGCGACTCTCCCCCATGGATAATTCTCAAACCGTTCTAAATCCATCACTAGCCTTGCCAGAACAGCTCGTGTAGCGCTTGAGAACTTTCTCCCTTCAATGAATCCAGTGAAGACGGAAAGGTACGCGAGTCGCTTGCGATCTTCCCTGGACCAATCCCCGCATCTCTTCAGTGCTGCTATTATCTGATCAGTAGTTGGCCCAGCTTCCAGATGAACTCCCATCATCCCCCAGAAAGAAACCATCTCTGGGGTAACTTCACATTCTGGTGTCTCAAGGTCCTCGATGTACTCGCAGTTTAGACCAGTGATGTTTTCAAACTCTAACAGTGAAAACCTCGCAGGTTCTGGACCAACGAGACACCACATCTCGTACTTCTTCTTAATGTCCAGCTTTAAACCGAGCAAGTAGTGAACCAGCCTTGAAGCCCAACCAAATCCCTGCTCCTTGAACTTGATGAAAACTCCCAATCTCGACTCCTTGAGCTCTTCAAATTCAGCATCGGTGAGAGCTTCCCTAAGAGCAGTATGCAACTTCGTGTTATCCGTATGATACGAAATGCTATTGTGGGGTTCTGGCTCTTCCCCTAATGTGTATAAACTACGGGGGAGTTCTGGAATATCCATCCTTTTCGTCTGCAAAATAATCAAAGACAACAATAGAAGTCAGAACACAAGCTAAATCAATCACGCCTTAATTGTTACTCCAGACGACTTAGTAGATGACTTAAATATAAGTCGTCTAGAAAGTCGTCCAACTGGACGACTTAGTTGACGACTTATATTTAAGTCGTCTGGAAAGTCTTCCAAATGGACGTACTAAGTCGTCCAGGTTGAAGACTTTCCAGACGACTTACTTACAAGTCTTCCAGTAGAAAAATTTCAAGCGGACCTGATTAGTCGCAGAAGGAGTTGGAGTACTCGTCATTGTGGTTATAGATCTGAAAAAATAAACGTGAAACGGTGAGAATGATTAAATTGAAAGAGACAACGTTTTATGTTCATCTTTTCCACGAGTTTGATGACTTACCGGCGTTAGGTTTACAGAGAAACGGCGCTACGGTTTACAGAGAAGAAGCGGCGGCGCTAGGGTTTAGAAGAAGCGGCGGCGCTAGGGTTTAGAAGAAGCGGCGGCGCTAGGGTTTAGAAGAAGCGGCGGTGCTAGCTAGTGTTTAGAGGAAGTGGCGGTGAGAACGTTGGTGAGCACGGTGGCGAGGGCGACGGTTTGTTCGGAAATAGTGGAAGTGGGGGCCTAGGGTTTAGAGGAATCGGCGGCGCTAGGGTTAGAAGAAGCTGCGGCGACAACGGTGAGAATGAAGTGAGATAGATAGCCGATGTTGAGAACGATGGTTGTTCGGAAATAGTGGGAATTCGAATCGCCTTTGATATCGCCGGTGAGAGAGAACTGTTAGGGTTTCTGAATTTCGCGGAAAATGAAAAAAAAAAAAATCACCTTATATATTGGGTAAATAATCCGGTTAGCTTTAAAAGTACATTGGTAAACTTTAAGGTTTGGTCCGGTTTAGACGACTTATTCTGGCTGATAATGTACATCAGACGACCTAATATTTAGTCGTCTGGGAACAGAAGACTAAATATTAAGTTGTCCAATACCCTAAAATGAACCCCTAAACTAAAATGACTAAATTAACTTACTAACCACGTTATAAAATCAAATTATACTTCAATAGTGTTTACTATACACAGAAATGAACACGCCTAGGTAATTTTAAAAATTTTCAAAAACGGTTTTAATGCTTTCCAAAATCTAACCCTAAGAACACATACAATACTACAACATATGTTGATGAAACATAAACTAAAGAATATCATGACTCACTACTTTCACTCATCTGGGCTGAAAACAATTGAAATTTGTTATATATTAATTTATATCTCTTAAGACATATGTTAATTACATAATTCCAATTTTTCACTTATCAAAATATTTTTTACAAAATTTTTAAATTATGTTTAAGAATAACTGTCCAGACGACTTAACTTAAAGTCGTTTGGACGACTTATTTTCAAGTCGTCTGTTTACAGACGACTTGCGAGGGGTAGAAACGTAAAAAAAATCCGTTTTTTTGTTTGTTCACAAGGAGATAGTTGTAATTTCAATAGTCTTTTACGTTACTTTTGCCTTTGACCCAAGTTGGGGTACTCTTTTGGGTTTGACTCCAAGTTTTGAGTCACAATTGATAATTCTCCCTATTTAAATTTCAAAAAGTGGCTCTCGGTATAAAATACTTATTCTTTTAACCTCCGCCAATTAGTTTGTTGCTAAAACAGAAAACGTTCCACGTTTTTGATGGACACTCCATGATCATGGAAAATCTTGAAAGAGTCACCGTCAATCCCAGTACCTTCACATCTGGAAGTCAGAGGTATCTTCAGGCTTGTTTGCGAGTTTCAGCGATAACCCCACACAGCTGGAAAATTGCACTAAAATAAAAACGTTCAATTTCGTTGACTATGTGGAGCATTCACATGGAAATAAGAAAATATTTGTGAAAGAAATTAGCTTCACAAATATATATATAGAATCCCCAACATCAATCGTTTCACAGCAAAAGAATATAACAAAACAAAAAAGGATGATAATATGGAGCTTGCGTTTAATCTTCTACTTTTGTTACTCAATTTATGTGTTTGCTTTTCCTGTTAGGCACTTATGCCGTCCAGACCAGAGTGATGCTCTTTGGGAGTTCAAAAGAGAGTTCTATGTCCAAAGGCCCGAATTTCCTTCGTGGAAGTCTGATCTTAAGACAGAGAAGTGGATGAATAACACCGATTGCTGCTCTTGGGATGGTATCTCTTGTGATTCTAAGTCAGGCGTGGTGGTTGGTTTAGACCTCGGGGACAGTTTTCTCAATGGCCCATTGAAGACTAATAGTAGTCTGTTTAGACTACAACATCTTCAGAGCCTAAACCTTAACACAAATAATCTTTCAGGTATTCTACCAAACACTATCAGCAATCTCAAATATTTGAAGAGTTTGACGCTTTACCGTTGCAATTTCTTTGGAAAGATTCCTACTTCACTCGGCAATCTTTCTTACCTCACGGATCTTGATCTCATGGGTAATGATTTCACTGGTAACGTACCGGATTCCTTGGCCAACTTAAACCGACTAACACGGGTGCTACTTGGATATAACAAGCTCAGTGGAAACTTTCCTCTCGTGTTACTCAACAATATGAGCGAGCTTAACGAGATCGACCTTTCTCATAACCGTTTCAAAGGTATGCTGCCATCTAACATGAGTAGCCTGTGCAAACTAGAGTACTTTGATCTTAGTGAAAATTCATTTTCGGGATCTACCCCATCATCTCTCTTCATGATCCCTTCATTGACGTACCTTCTTCTAGAAAGAAACGAGTTCACCGGTCCACTTGAAATTGGGAATGTCTCTTCGCTGTCTAAATTTGAAACTTTCTCTCTTGGAGAAAACAGTTTCAACGGGCCAATCCCGAGATCTATATCTAAACTTTCCAGGGTCTCGTATCTTGATCTCTCTTCCTGGAACACAGGGAAGGCCACGGTTGACTTCAGCATCTTCGTGCAACTCAAGTTACTTGAGATACTTGACCTCTCCTACCTGAATACAAAAAGCATGGCGGATTTGAGTCTTTTCTCAAATCTCGTGTCACTTAGAAGCTTGGATCTTTCCGGGAATAAACTAAAGATCGTTTCGACTCTCAATTTTTACTCACCTATAGAAGAGTTGACTTTATCATCTTGCAATTGGTTTTGGTTTCCCAAGTTTCTACAAACCAAAACCAATTTGTCCTACTTGGACATTTCTGCAAATCAAATCGAAGGCCAACTACCAGAGTGGTTATGGAGACTATCAGAGTTGGTACTGCTTGATGTAAGTTCAAATGCATTCCATGGACCGTTTCCTTTGTTACCCAAGTCTATGGTACACTTTTTAGCCTCTGATAATCGGTTTTCGGGTAAAATTCCTAATACAATATGTGAATTGGCTTCTCTTGAGACACTTGTTTTATCCCACAACAACTTCAGTGGTTCTATTCCTCTCTGTTTTGAGAATCTCAGTACTACTTTGTCGGTCTTGCATCTTCAGAGTAATACTCTCTGGCCGTTTTCCAGAGGAATCTATAAATGATCACTTGATATCACTTGATGTTGGTCACAACCGGCTACGGGGAGAACTTCCAAAGTCCTTGATCAATTGCACTCGCCTCGAGTTTCTAAACGTGGAAAACAACAGAATCAGTGACAAATTTCCATTTTGGGTGACTTTGTTTCCCAATCTAGAGGTTCTTATCCTTCGCTCTAACGAGTTCCACGGCCCAATATCTTCTCTTGGGAATCCTTTGAGTTTCCCCAAGCTGCGAATCTTTGACATTTCAGAAAATCTCTTCACCGGAGTCTTGTTTTCAGATTACTTTGCTGGTTGGAGTGCAGTGTCATCAGTAGTAGACATTAAAGGTGGTACGTTGATTAGGTATGGATCTCATGTAGAATACTATCATAAATCGGTGGCTCTGGCGATCAAAGGATTCAAGATGCAGCTGGTTGGGAGTGGTTTCACAATGTACAAAATCATTGATGTCTCTGGAAACAAACTGGAAGGTGATATTCCTCAATCTATCGGTTTGCTCAAGGAACTGATCGTGCTCAACATGTCAAACAACGCTTTCGCATCCCGTATTCCATCATCTTTTGGGAACTTGACCAATCTCCAATCATTGGATCTATCTCGAAACCGATTATCTGGCCAAATCCCACCAGAGCTTGGGGAACTCACGTTTCTAGCACGGATGAACTTCTCTTACAACATGCTTGAAGGGTCAATACCACAAGGCACTCAGATTCAAAGCCAGAATAGTTCTTCTTTTGCTGAGAATCTTGGGCTATGTGGTCCTCCACTCCAAGAAACCTGCAGCGGAGAAGAGGAAGAAACAAAGCAAGCAGAAGACGAAGAAAAAGATCAAGTATTGAGCTGGACTGCAGCTGCAATAGGCTACGTACTTGGTGTATTCTGTGGTCTCACCATCAGTTATATTCTAACTTCATACAAATATATATGAATGGTTCTTGAGGATCTGTCACTCTTCTGATTAAATATATACGCATCAGTTTTTAGGAGATTGGTGTCTCCAAGCAATAATAAATCAAACATTTTTTTATTAATACAAACATGGTTAACTTGCTTTTGTGGTTTTTACTCTGGTTTTTTTAAGTTTTTTTTTATAAGGTTTTTTTGAAAGTTTACTTTGTTTCCTTCTTACTTCAGTTTGGTTGAGAAACGTACTAATACAAATGACGTCTTCATTTTCCATGAAAAAGTACATTTCACATCCACATGTCGACTGGTAACACCTTTGTAAAGATATCTGCAGTATTAGCTGTGTCACAACAGTGATGATCTTTTCACTTACCAACAGGGCCGGCTCAATACTATTAAGGACCCTAGTACAAAAAAATTCTTTTAAACCTTATGTTATAAAAAATTATATTTAAGCCCTATATAATAACTAATTTTAAATATATTTAAGTTACTTTTACACAAATAAACTAACATGCATGTTTTAATTTGAGTTTTTATTAAATTTCTGTGCTCACATTTTATAATACTACATAAGTTTAAATTTAGTATACTATATATGTCACTAAAAAAATTAAAAAAAAAAAAGAAATTAGGGTGGGCCCTGGGGCGGTCGCACTGACCGCCCTGGGGCGACCGCCCTCCATGCTAAGCCAGCACTGCTTACCAAATCACGATCAAAGTTACATTTCACATCCACATGAAGGACAGTTCATAATTCGAAATGAAGGACATAGGAGATGCTAAGAAGATACTAAGGATAGAGATATCTCAAGACAGAGAGAAGGGTACTTTAATGGTAACTCAAGAAGATTACATGATGAAAGTGTTTGGAAACTACAATATGGATAAATCTAAAAGTCTTTCAACACCTTTGGAAGAACAATTTAGATTGACCTCAGCTACAGAAAATGAAATCAAATAACAGTATGAGAATATGAAGGAAGTTCCCTATCATAGTGCCATTGGATCTTTGATGTAATCCATCGTAGGAAGGAGGCCTGATCTTGCGTGGGCAATTGGTTTGGTATGCAGATATATGAGCAATTCTATCAAATATTCATTGGCATGATGTCAAGTGTATTTTGAGATATGTAAAGGGATTAACTAAGATGAGGCTCTCACATCCACATGCTTACCAAATCACATCCACATGCTTACCAAATCACGATCAAAGTTACATTTCACATCCACATGCTTAGTTCTCTTGTGTTGCACTGAATTATTTGACAACACAGCCACACTTGAGAATCCAGAAAACACTTCCACGTACCTGATCTTGGATAAACCCCAACTCATTCATGAAACTTCTAAGCCACACTTCTCCCCAAGCTACTTCACCAACGCAATGTACTATGCCTCAGTTGTAGATAACTCCACTACTTTCTTCATACTAGAACTCCAACTCACTACTTTTCCTCCAATTGTAAATAACACTAGATTTTGACCCGCGCTTTTGAAACGCGGGATATTTTACGATGAAAAATTTCACTAATAATTTAACAAATATTTTGGTAATTTTTAAAGAGTGTGTATTTAAAATATTTTTTCATTTAAATCAGTATTTTTAAATTCAACCCGATTGTGATTATACCGGTTAATCCGGAGATCTGACAATTCAATTTATGTTTTTAAAATATTCATATTAAAAATCACTAAAACCCGAGACTAACCGATTGAACTGATGGATGACCGATATGTAATCTAATTGGATTTAATTGTAATAGTTTCATAATTTGTAATCTTATAATCGAAATTTTAAAGTTCACTATTTTGCAATTTATGAAATTATGACGTTTCTACAAAATTTTAAAGAGAAAATGATAGATATAAAATAACTAAGATTAATTATTGTATTATTTGGAAACATTGATGGTAGTATAAAAATATATTGTTTGAAAACATTGATAGTAGTATATAGAAATAAGTATATTGTTTGGAAACACTGATAGTAGTATAAAGAAATAAGTATATTGTTTGGAAACACTGAAAGGAACATTAGTGATTAAATGTATGTTTAACTATAAAGTATAAAAGTGTATTTAATTTAAAAACTTACAAAAAAATGTTAGGTCCAACAGAATGTTTCTGTTTTAATAAGATAGATTCATGTTATCTGACCTTCTCCTATCCAAGTTTGCTCCAGATTCTGCATCACAATATCCTTTTATAATGAACTGACCATCCTTCATGAATGAGAGCCTCATCTTAGTTAATCCCTTTACATATCTCAAAATACACTTGACATCATGCCAATGAATATTTGATAGAATTGCTCATATATCTGCATACCAAACCAATTGCCCACGCAAGATCAGGCCTCCTTCCTACGATGGATTACATCAAAGATCCAATGGCACTATGATAGGGAACTTCCTTCATATTCTCATACTGTTATTTGATTTCATTTTCTGTAGCTGAGGTCAATCTAAATTGTTCTTCCAAAGGTGTTGAAAGACTTTTAGATTTATCCATATTGTAGTTTCCAAACACTTTCATCATGTAATCTTCTTGAGTTACCATTAAAGTACCCTTCTCTCTGTCTTGAGATATCTCTATCCTTAGTATCTTCTTAGCATCTCCTATGTCCTTCATTTCGAATTATGAACTGTGAATCTTCTTAAGATATTCCACATGCTTCTTCTCTTGCATGCTTTTCCTTTATATATTGTCTGTGAAATCTGTTGCTGAGACACCTACACGAACACACTAGTCCAGACGTTGTAGCGCAAAAGGTCGAAAAACAATCTTGTTGCAATACACCCTCACCTTCCTAACATTACCCACACACACACACACACACATATATATATAACATATAAACTATATATCACTAAAATAAATTAGTGAATAGTTAGAACTAATAATAAATTAATAACCTATCTAAAAGTCTAAAACCTAATAGAAATATGAAAAATAAGAAAAGCTAATATAATATATAAAATTAATATTAATAATATAAAATTCGTTTTTGTTTATATAAAATATTCATCAAGGCTATTATTTTAAATTAATGATTTAGTGACTCAGCTCAAAACAAATAACACATCAATAATAATTTAGCTTAAACTTAATAAAAATATCACAAATAAAAAAAATTAGCTAAAATCATGGAGAACATGACAAATAAGCAAAATCACTTCATAAATAATAGTATAGATATATATATATATAGATAATTGATGATTCATCTTAAAAGACATTCATAATTAAGTTATTAATATCTCAAATAAGGGCTTCACTCTCCGTTCATTATATGTTTCTAGTTCTAAAAAGTAAGTTTTAGAAAAGTTAATATCTCAAATAAGGGCTTCACTCTCAATTTTTCTCACCAAAAATTAAAACCGAATTCACTCTCGCAAAAAGGCAGAACATTTTTTTCACCAAAATTGTAAAATCAATTTCCCACAAAATAGAAAAAATCGATTATTTCACAAAAATCACAAAATTGAGTTTCTTCCACTAAAAAGTAAGTTTCTCGTAAAATCATAAAATCATGTTTTGTCGCTATAACCAAACAATCAAGATTTACGTCAGAATTGTCAAAATCTTGTTTTCCGCTAAAACCACAAAATTAATTTTTCGCCAAATTGAGTTTTCTCTCCGAAACCGAAAAATCAAATTTTCCATATATTAATCGCAAAATTGAGGTTTTTCCCCAAAATTGCAAAATTGTGTATTCCTACAAAACTAGTTTTTCCATCACAGACACCAAACAATTATTTTTCCAAAATTGTACAAGCAAAAAATATTTCTGAAGCACCAAAGAATTATTTTTTCAAAATCGTACAAGAAAAAACAATTATTTTTGTTTTCCGCTCAAATCACTAAATGAGTTTTTTCGCCAATATAAAAAAAAAAGTTTTCCGTCAAAACCACAAAACAAATTTTGATCTGTATTTCAGATTACCCTTTGTAACCAAGAGAAAAATTATACCTTTATTATTTCAAGTTTAAATCAAAGTGCTTAATTAGGCCTAGGTCTGGGCATTCATGGTCTCAATCGGTTTTTGGTTTTTTCTAATCGGGTCTTGTTTTTTGGGTTTATCAAAATCAACCCCATTCGGGTTACATGAAACTTTGGTTTTGGGACCGGTTCAGGTTCTATCGGGTTCGGGTCGGGGTTAGTAAATCTTCAAAGAACCAATACAATCCAATGTACTTTCAGGTTCAGGTCTCAATCGGTTCTTCGGCTTAAAAGTCCCTGATTTGTACATGCTTTTCTTTAACCAAAGCATAAGTAAAATCGATTCAAAAATATGAAAAGATCATCAAACATGATCATTCAAAATCAAATGAAAGGTAAACATAGTTATTGATTGAAATAAAACCAAATAAATGAAAGCATAAACATAAATCCAAGTAATTGAGATCTAAAACAAAATCTAAAAGCTTCAAACTTCAACCGCAAGCTTCAACCGCCACCTTCATTCAGCCTTCATGTAACTGATAATTATTTTGGATGTTCAATTGTATTTTAAAATATTTTGGATACATATTATGAATTAAGATCATGTTTGGTACAAGTTCTTTTTAGGATTTGAATGTTTTGGCTTTTATCGGATATCCACTTAGGTTCGGCTTCGGTTCGGATAAGACCCATAATCTGAAATACCATAAAATAAGATTCATTTGGTATTTATGTTCAAATTTATTTTTGTCAGATCCGATAGAGTTCGGTTCGGTCTTTCGGGTTTGGTTAATTTTCCATCCCTATACCTGAACCGAAGACCATAACCAGAACCAAACCAAAATACCAAAACCATAACCGGACAGAAACTCTCAAAGACTCGAATGATTCCTGTATTTTGATATGTGGAATAACTGAACCTAACCAGAACCAAATCGACTACCGAACGGACACCTAAATATATTAAAATATTAATTATATATACATATAAGATAATTATATATATATATATATTAAAAATTGATTAAAGGTATCCAAAATATTTGAAAAAAAATAAATTATTATAAAGTGTCCGAACTACCATAAAATATGTGAAAATATAAGAATATTTTTCCTGACTTATCTAAAATAAACCAGAATATCCAAGATTTTAAATCCGAATGATCGTAACTATTCTATATTTTACCCAAAATACCCAATATTTAACCTGAATCATTTGAATTATTCAAAATAACCGAACCAAAATCGGAACCGAAACAAAATGAGAATAAAAAATTTACAGGTATTTTCAGTTCTAGTTTTACTATCTGAACGGAACCCGAAACAACCCTAACTGAATCCAAACCGTTACCCGAAATGCCTGAAATATATGAACCGAACCGATACCCAAAATGTCCAGGCTTCGAGATGAGATGCTATGGAGAACAGAGAGCTTCGAGATGCGATGGAGAACATAAAGCTTCGAGATGAGATGCCATGGAGAAGAGAGCTTTGAGATGAAATGAGCTCGGAGATGGGTAGATCGAGAGAGAGAGAGAGAGCTTGAGATGTTCGAGATCCAGAGAGAGAACTGGAGAGGTGTTGGAGATCGAGAGATGAGAAGTTGTGTCTATGGGATCGAGAGAAGAGAGGCTGTGTCTGCGGCAATTAGAGTTAGGTTTTCTTGTAAATATTGAATTAGGTTAATGGAAAAATTGTAATTATGTAAAATAGATGCAAGATTTACGTCGCGACTGCGGGTTTTTACGGTGTCAGACTGCGTTCGGCCGCAGACGCAGACGCATATACTCTACTCGCATCAATAAAACGAACAAGATTTACGGAAAACATTGACGCAACCGCAGCCACAGAAGGCTGCGGCAACCAAACGAATAGCCTAATGTAGGCTAACCTTTCGTCCACCACTTTATTGTTTAATATATAAATCTGGATTGTAGGACTTTGTGGACCATCCACCAATTATTCGTCAAATGAGACTTGTTGAAGAGTCAAGCTTTCCATTTTCTCCCATAAATGTAATAAGATAACTCATAAGCATCACTTTTTCACAGCAAAAAAAAAAAAAACAACCAGAAAAATTATAATGCATTCTTGCATTGAGAAGAGAAGATGATAATATGGAGCTTATTTTCCTGTTCTCCCTTTCTGATTTAATACTTGTTTTTGCTTCTTCTGCTAAGCATTTGTGTCCTCCAGATGGGAGTTCAAGAGTGAATTCTCTGTCCAAGAGTTAGATTCCTCTTGGTTGGAGTCTGATTTGAAGACAGAGAGGTGGAGGAACAACACTGATTGTTGTTCTTGGGATGGTATCTCTTGTGATTCTAAGACAAGTAAGGTGGTAGAGACCTGTGGGGGAGTTCTCTCAACGGCCCTTTGAGATCTAATAGTAGCCTTTTTAGACTACAACACCTACAGAGTCTTAACCTTAGCACCAACAACCTTCGGGCATTCTACCAGATTCCATCGGTAAACTCAAATATTTAGAGGTTTTGAAGCTTCGCTACTGCAACTTCTTTGGAAAAACTAGGTGTGTTACCCGCATATGCGGGCACAATTCTCTTACAAATATTTATTAGTTTATATATTTTATTAAAATTTGTATGTTTATTATTTTATTAAATTTTTGAAACACCAACATATTAAAAATATTTTTGATTTTGAAATCTTATACTTTTATTATCACTTTTTGTAACTTATTTTTACTTATATTTTGCTCATATTTTCCACTTTTCATTATTTATATTTTTCATTACATATATTTTCTCATCTATACTATTTAAACATAAACAATAAAAAAATTTACTTACAAAAAGTAATAGTTGGATCAATATATTTATTATTAGATTGAAATAAAAATAATTTCTAATTTTTTATTTTAAAATATATTTTTAAATTTTGGATAATTCTTATCACTATTACTTTTAATCATTTATCTAATCATAAAATTAAAATTCGTTTTTATTTATGGATAATTTATATGTTTATTCATTAAGGACAATATCGATATTAATTACTCTAACTTTTAACGTGAGAGCTCCGTTGCGAAAGATCACTTCGCAAACAATAGTATAGATTCCTTCTTCACTCGGAAATCTTTCTTACCTCACTGATCTTGATCTTTCAGTTAACCATTTCTTTGGAGAGCTACCAGATTCAATGGGCAGCCTAAACCGACTATCAGAGTTGCAACTTATATATAACAAATAAGGGCTTCACTCTCCGTCCATTATGTGTTTCTAGTTCTAACTATGCGAACCTTGGATCTCTCAATTTTTCTCACCAAAAATTAAAATCGACTTCACTTGCAAAAAAGGCAGAATATTTTTTCACCAAAATTGTAAAATCAATTTCCCGCGAAATAGAAAAAAATCGATTATTTCACAAAAATAAAAAATTGAGTTTCTTCCACTAGAACCGTAAAGGTAAATTTCTCGTAAAATCATAAAATCATATCTTGTCGCTATAACCAAACAACTAAGATTTACGTCAGAACCGTCAAAATCTTATTTTCCGCTAAAACCAAAAAAAATTAAGTTTTTCGCCAAATTGAGTTTTTTCTCCGAAACCGAAAAAATCAAGTTTTCCATTAATCGCAAAATTGAGTTTTCTCCCTAAAATTGCAAAATTGTGTATTCCTACAAAATGAGTTTTTCAATCAAAGACACCAAACAATTACTTTTCCAAAATTGTACAAGCAAAAAAAATTCTAAAGCACCAAAGAATTATTTTTTTTGAAAATCGTACAAGAAAAAAAAAATCTGGAAGATTTTTGTTTTCCGCCCAAATCACTAAATGAGTTTTCTCGCCAAGATAGCAAAAAAAAAAGCTTTCCATCAAAACCACAAAACAAATTTTGATCTGTATTTCAGATTACCCTTTGTAACCAAGAGAAAAATTATAGCTTTATTATTCCAAGTTTAAATCAAAGTGCTTAATAAGGCCTAGGTCTTGGCATTCATGGTCTCAATCGGTTTTTGTTTTTTTCTAATCGGGTCTTGTTTTTTGGATTTATCAAAATCAACCCCAGTCGGGTTATATGAAATTTCGGTTTCGAGGCCGGTACAGGTTCTATCGGGTTCGGGTCGGGGTTAGTAAATCTTCAAAGAACCAATACAATCCAATGTACTTTCAGATTCAGATCTCAATCGGGTTTTTTGGCTTAAAAGTCTCTGATTTGTACCTGCTTTTCTTTAACCAAAACATAAGTAAATCGATTCAAAAATATGAAAAGATCATCAAACATGATCATTCAAAATCAAACGAAAGGTAAACATAACTATTGATTGGAAGAAAACCAAATAAATGAAAGCATAAAAAAAATCCAAGTAATTGAGATCTAAAACAAAATCTGAAAACTTCAAGCTTCAACTGCAAGATTCAACCGCCACCTTCATTCAGCCTTCATGTAACTGATAATTATTTTTGATGTTCAATAATATTTTAAAATATTTTGGATACATATTAGAAATTAAGATCATGTTTGGTACAAGTTCTTTTTAGGATTTGAATGTTTCGGCTTTTATCGGATCCACTTAGGTTCGGCTTCGGTTCGGATAAGATCCATAATCTGAAATACCATAAAACAAGATTCATTTGGTATTTATGTCAGGTTTGGATCGGTTCAGATTTATTTTTGTAGGATCGGATCGGGTTCAGTTCGGTCTTTCGGGTTTGGTTAATTTGACATCCCTATACCTGAACCGAAGACCATAACCGGAACCAAACCGAAATACCAAAAACATAACCGGACAGAAACTCTAAATTCTTGAAGGATTCATGTATTTTTATATATGGAATAACTGAACCTAACCAGAACCAAATCAATTACCGAACGTCACCTAAAGATATTAAAATATTAATTATATATACATATAAGATAACTATATATATATATATAGTTTAAAATTTGATTAAAAGTATCCAAAAATATTTGAAGAAAACTAAATTATCATAAAGTGTCTGAAGTCCGAACTACCAGAAAGTATCTGAAAGTATAAGAATATTTTTCCTGAGTTATCTAAAGTAAACCAGAATATCCAAGATTTTAAATCCGAATGATCGTAACTATTCTATATTTTATTCAAAATACTCAATATTTAATCTGAGTCATTTGAATTATTTAGAATAACCGAACCAAAATCGGAACCAAAACCAAATGAGAATCAAAAATTTCCAGGTATTTTTCAGTTCTAGTTTTACTATCTGAACAGAACTCGAAACAACCTTAACTGAATCCAAACTGTTATCCGAAATGCCTGAAATATTTGAATCGAACTGATACCCAAAATGTCCAGGCCTGAGCTTAACCATAAAGCCCCTGCTTTCTGGATTGTTAACCATCTATACCAGGAAATTATTAGGACAATGTAGTCTAACCTTTCGTCCTCAACTTTATTGTTTAATATATAAATCTGGATTGTAGGACTTTGTGGACCATCCACCAATTATTCGTCAAAGGAGACTTGTTGAAGAGTCAAGCTTTCCATTTTCTCCCATAAATGTAATAAGATAACTCATAAGCATCACTTTTTCACAGGAAAAGAAAAAAACAAACAGAAAAATTATAATGCATTCGTGCATTGAGAGGAAGATGATAATATGGAGCTTATGTTTCCTGTTCTCCCTTTCTGATTTAATACTTGTTTTAGCTTCTTCTGCTAAGCATTTGTGTCCTCCAGACCAAAGAGATGCTCTTTGGGAGTTCAAGAGTGAATTCTCTGTCCAAGAGTTAGATTCCTCTTGGTGGGAGTCTGATTTGAAGACAGAGAGGTGGAGGAACAACACTGATTGCTGTTCTTGGGATGGTATCTCTTGTGATTCTAAGACCGGTAAGGTGGTAGAGTTAGACCTGTGGGGGAGTTCTCTAAACGGCCCTTTGAGATCTAATAGCAGCCTTTTTAGACTACAACACCTTCAGAGTCTTAACCTTAGCACCAACAACCTTCCTGGCATCCTACCAGATTCCATCGGTAACCTCAAATATTTAAGGGTTTTGAAGCTTCGCTACTGCAACTTCTTTGGAAAACTTCCTTCTTCACTCGGAAACCTTTCTTACCTCACTGATCTTGATCTTTCTGTTAATCAATTCTCCGGAGAGCTACCAGATTCAATGGGCAGCCTAAACCGACTATCAGAGTTGCAACTTAGATATAACAATCTTGATGGGAACTTCCCTGCTGTTCTACTCAATCTGAGCGAGCTCACTGACATCAGACTCAGTTACAACAAGTTCAAAGGTATTCTCCCATCTAACATGAGTAGCCTCACTAAACTGGAGTCTTTAGAAATAAATGGAAATTTATTTCATGGATCTTTACCGTCACCTCTGTTTATGATCCCTTCCTTGATTCGACTTAACTTGGAAGGAAACAGCTTCAGTGGTCCCATTGAGATTAAGAATATCTCTTCACCTTCTAAACTCGAAGTTTTATCTCTTGGACAAAACAATTTCGATGCGCCAATCCAAGGATCTATGTCAAAACTTGCCGGGCTCAGAACTCTTGAACTCAACTATATGAATACAAGAATCACGCTTGACTTGAGTTTTCTCTCACATCTCAAGTCGCTTGACTATCTAGACCTCTCAGGGAATGATTTGAAGTTCAGCTCAACTCTCCGTCTTCCCTCCCTAGGTTGGTTGTTTTTATCATCCTGTAATATCGTTGAGTTTCCCAAGTTTCTACAAACCCAAACCAGTATGCTATTAATAGACATTTCTGTCAATAAAATTAAAGACCAAGTACCAGAGTGGTTTTGGGGACTGCAAATACCGCATGTTAACATCTCTCAGAACTACTTAAGCGGTTTTGATGGATCTGCCGATGTTATTCAAAGAACCGGGGACGTAGTTACGCTTGATATAAGCTCGAACGCTTTCCGAGATCCATTTCCTCTGTTACCCAACTCTACAGATTACTTATTTGCCTCTGATAATCTATTCTCGGGAGAGATTCCAAGGGCGATATGTGACTTGGTTTCTCTTGATAGACTTGTTTTGTCCAACAACAACTTTAGCGGCTCAATCCCTCCGTGTTTGAGTACTTATCTTTCGGTCTTGCATCTCCGGAACAACAGCATCTCTGGTGTTATTCCAGGAGGATTTATGAGTTACATGTTGATATCACTTGATGTTGGTTACAACCGGTTATCAGGAGAACTACCCAAGTCTCTGGTTAACTGCACTCGTCTCCAGTTTCTGAACGTGGAAGAAAACAGAATCAGAGACACCTTCCCAGTCTGGTTGAGATCCTTGCCTATTCTAGAGATTCTCGTCCTTCGTTCCAACGAGTTCCACGGACCGATATCTTATCCCGGAAGCTCTCTCCCGAAGCTGCGAATCTTTGACATTTCGAGAAATAACTTCACTGGGATCTTGCCATCAGATTACTTCGCTGGTTGGAGCGCAATGTCGTTACCGGTTGTATACTTCGAAGGTGATTCTCAGTATAGGTTTTCAGGAGTTGGCAAACCGTACTACCGTGCGTCTGTGTCTCTGAGAAACAAGGGATCGAATATGGAGCTGGTTGGGAGTGGTTTCACAATTTACAAAACCATCGATATCTCTGGAAACAGATTCCAAGGAGGCATTCCCGAGTCCATCGGTTTATTGAATGAACTGATTGTGCTCAACATGTCAAACAACGCTTTCACAGGCCGTATTCCACCATCTTTGTCAAACATAACCAGTCTTCAGTCATTGGATCTATCTCGAAACAAATTGTCAGGTGAAATCCCTCCGGAGCTCGGGAAACTCACTTTTCTGGCGTGGATGAATTTCTCATACAACAGGCTTGAAGGTTTAATACCACAAGGCACTCAGATTCAAAGCCAGAGTATTTCTTCATTCGCTGAGAATCCTGGGCTATGCGGTGCTCCTCTCCAAAAAACTTGCGGTGGGGGAGAAAAAGCAAGAAATCAAGAGCAAGAAGAAGATCAAGTATTGAGCTGGACTGCAGCTGCAATAGCCTATCTACCTGGTGTATTCTGTGGATTCATCCTCGGCCATATTCTGACTTCATATAGACATGAATGGTTCATGAGAATCTTTCACTCTTTTGCTTAATCTTTCAAAAATCTTTAATCATTCCGAGTCACCAAACATAAGCCATTTAAGTTGAACATGAGACTTGACCCCAAAAAATGGGAGGTTGAACGTGAGCAAGAGAAACTCGCTGATATTATTAAAGCCAACAAAATACAACAATTTCAATAGGAAAAAACAAGAAAACGTTCAAGAAAATAACCCAAGAAAAACCTTTTTTACTGTTTGTTTCATCTCGTCGCCTTGTAATTTCCAATAAGGCGACCCTACAAAAGCATATCACATATAGAGAAATAGAAGATTACTCTTTTCATAGAGAAGATGAGATCTCTAATCCTGGTACTTCATCTCAGACATGAGAAATCCAGGCATCTCATAAGAGGCCGAGAACTTCTCCACATCAGCCTTGAGCTCCTCGATCTCCTTGTTGTTCACCAATCCCTTGTTGAAGTCCTTCAACAGCTTACCGTGCTCCTTCTGGATGTTCAATGTGAGTGTCACTGATCGGCTCAAGAACTCTCCTATCTTCTCAAAGTCCTTCTCCACCAATCCTCTCGATGTCATCGCAGGTGTACCTACAAAAACAAACATATTAGGATATGTTCTTCGAAATCCAACTAGTGAGATTCATGAACATTTTAATCACTCTCTTACCGATTCTTACACCTCCAGGAGCAAGAGCACTGCTATCTCCAAATACAGCATTCTTGTTCAGAGTAATGTTGCACAGATCGCAAAGCTTCTCAACCTTGTTACCTGACAGAAGCAGAATTAGATAAATTAGGACTGGTTCATAATATTTTCTCAAATATTATCCACATACCGGTCAATCCAAGAGGGCGAAGATCCCAAAGAACAAGGTGGTTTTCAGTTCCACCGGTTACAATGCTGTATCCCTTGCCCATCAGGTAGTTTGCAAGAGCAACAGCATTGGCTTTCACCTGTTTGGCATAGACCTTGAAACCAGGAGTATTAACCTGCTTTAGTGCAACAGCCAGAGCACCAATCTGGTGATTGTGAGGACCACCTTGAAGCGCAGGGAACACGGCAAAGTTGATTTTGTCCTCAAAGTCATAGACAGCACCCTCGGGCTGCCCCTTCTTTGGTGGTTTCGGGCCCTTCCTGTAGAAGATCATACCCGCCCTTGGACCCCTCAAACTCTTGTGCGTTGTTGTTGTCACAACGTCACAGTACTCAAATGGGTTTGCAGCTTCCTGCAAATCAAAATAAAAACTCAATCAGCTAATGTGATTTAAACAATCTTGGCAAGTAACATTAGATTGGTCAAAGCACTTAGGCCCTGGCAAAACGCTAGAGTCAGCGACCAAACGTTGTTCGTTGCGACCGATCGCAGCGACCAAACGTTAGCGACCAGCGATTAAAAATTTTGGACGCTAGAAATTTTAAAGTGGGATCAAAATCATACGATTAGATTTTTTTTTTTTTTTGAAAAAACAGTCGCAATCACTGGTCGCTGACTCTGTTCAGCAAACGAACAGGGCCTTAATCAGCTTATAAGTTCCCATGGCACAGTCACACATGCTTAGAGGTGTTGAGAACTAAAAGCAAAAAAACTAATACATTTTTGCTGAATGAGACACTAGATTTGAATAATGAGATATAACAATCTTTTTTGATAAATACACCCTAAAACAATAGATTTAATATATGAAATGCAGTGTTCCACAAATCATCAAAATCTTTTATAATCCAAAACAAGATCGATGCAATATACCTGAGCAGCAACGAGTCCACTAATGTGAGCCATGTCACAGAGCAAAAGAGCTCCAACCTTATCAGCAACAGCTCTCAATCTAGCGTAATCCCAATCCCTAGGGTAAGCACTACCACCACAGATGAGCAGCTTAGGCCTAAAATCCATAGCCTTCTCCTCGAGCTTATCGTAATCAATGTAACCAGTGGTGAAGTTCACCTTATACGGAAGGCTCTCAAAGTAGATCGAAGTGGCAGAGATCTTCTTCCCTCCGGAGGTATAGTATCCATGCGTGAGATGACCACCGGAAGGGAGATCAAGCCCCATGATACGATCGTGAGGCTGGAGAAGGGCGGTGTAGGCGGCGAAGTTGGCGGGAGAACCGGAGTAGGGCTGGACGTTGACGCCCCAGGAGGAGGGATCGAGGCGGAAGGCTTCGAGGGCGCGGGAGGAGCAGAGGTTCTCGATCTGGTCGATGAACTCGTTGCCTCCGTAGTAGCGGTTCCCCGGCATGCCTTCGGAGTATTTGTTGGTGAGGGCGCTCCCGAGGGCTTCGATGACGGCGAAGGAGGTGAAGTTCTCGGAGGCGATGAGCTCGATCCCGCGGCATTGGCGGCGTTTCTCTTTCTCGATGAGGTCGTGGATCTCGGGATCGACGGTGACGAGAGGGGTGTTTCCCCAGGATGAGACTGGATCCATGGTGTCGACGAGAGATCTGAGATTCGGAGGGAGAGAGAGAGATCTGAGATGGGAGAGTGAGAGAGAAGTGGAAGGAAGGTTGTTGGGTTTAAAAGCGGGGAAGTAATAGTGGTGTTATTACGGATTTGACCCTCTTTGCTAATTTTGGTGTTCATTGGTTGGTTAGGTGTGTGTGGTAGAATAAATAGTGGGTGTGTTTTTAGTGTTTAGTGTTCTTACGCCCGACCAAATTTTATATTTACTTATTAAAGTTGTTTTGGTTAGCTCTGTAGACGACTATTTTCTTTATTTTCAACTTCAGAAAAAATCATAGATATTTATATACTTTTTTAAATAAATTGAATTTTTGGTAAAAATTACAAATACGATAAACTTAGAAATAAATGAGTGACGAGCATGTTTTGACTACGGTTTAATAAAAAACTTGATATAACTGTTTTAAAAATAAAATATTATTAATAATCAACCTAAACCAGATATAGTTTTTAGATTATATGAAATTAAATCGGATAAAAAGAAGACTGGAATTAACCGGATTCGAAAAAAAAAACCCTATATTTAAACTTTTGTGAAGACAGTTCGAAGCCTCTAAGAGCATGTTTATCGCCGTAGCTTAATGAGGTTGCTTAATATATTTACAATTAAAAGAAAATAAAAAATAGAAGAAAGCAGAAGCGACGGCCCCTAATTAAGCACGAAAAGCAACGTTGCTTCTTGGACAGGTGTCATGACTCTCTCTCTCTCTCTCTCTGGTTTATTCGCGAAGAAGGAAGAAGGAAGAAGAAGCCATGGCAGGAGTATGACCGATGACTCAGGATTGGAGCCTGTGGTGACTCGGACTTTCAGCCTCGCCTCTTTCTGCCTCGACGGGTCCAAACTCACCGAGGATCCCAACGGTGGTGATCCCGCCCGTTTCGTCCTCAGAAACCTTCGAATCCGTTTCCGGCACTACCGCAAAGCATAACAATGATTGGTTCTCTGTCTCTCTCTCTGCCGATTACGAAATCGTATGCATCTGTGTCGAATCAAGCATCTGTTTTGAGAATTGATAGATAAAAGCTTTGTTGTTTTGTGATTGTATTTGGATTGAGAAGGAAAAAAAACCGCTGACTTTGTTTCTTTTCGTTCTCTATCTCTCTCTCTCTGTTGATCACGAAAACCGCATCCATCTGAGTCGAATCGAAAGGTAAAATCCTTGTTGTTTTGTGATTGTGTTGGGATTATGATTTGGTTGAAAAAAAAGTGGCTGACTTTATTTATTTCTGTTCTCTATCGATCTCTCTCTGTCGCTCCCGAAAACAGGATGCATCTGTTTCGAATTGAAACAGCTGAGTCAGATCGTAAGGTAAATTATTTGTTGTTTTGTTTGTGTGGTAGGATTTGTAGATGCTTCTCAATCAGTTGGGTTATGTGTATCTTCTCTTCTCAACCTAAGATTAGAGAATCAGATACCAAAAGCTTGATATAGAATTTTAGAATCAGGTACCAAAAGCTTGTCTGCTTTGTTATGAATTACTCTGTGTTTTTTTCCTGTCTACTTTGAACTTTGTTTGTTGTTGTTGGTTGTGTTCTGTCTGTACTTTTGATGATATAAATGTGTTCTTGTTCTCATGTTGTTCTTGTTCTCATGTTGTTCTTGTTGTCGTTATTATTGTCAGGTAAATAATTAGTGAAAGAGTGGAGCTCTCAGGTGGTGATCACTAGCATTACTATAGGAGGCCTTCTATTGCTTATTGGAAGCCATCAGAAAGAAAAGGTACGTTATTGGAACAACATCAAGAATGGCTTTTCTAGTGAACTGACCTTAGTGATGGTTGGTTGTGGCTTTAAGTTTCTTGTTCTGTTTTATGTAGTTTTTGTTATGAAAAAACGTATCACGGTTTTAATGTAGTTTAAATGTTCTTGGTTATTGTCAAATGTTCCTGGTCTTGATCTTCTTCTATTTTCTCATTGTTTCAAATTTTCTTGTTGTTCTTGTTATTCTTGTTTATCTTCAATAAAATTATGTTTATTTTTTAAGCACCCCTTAATTAAGCAACTACCAATAAACCCTTTTAATTAAGTATCTCTCAACAAAGTTGCTTGTCTTAATTTTAATAGTTAAAAATTAATGATGACCCATTTAAACAACACTTAAGGTTGCTACCAATAAACATGCTCTAACGCCGCTTAAGTCAAGGTCACCTTTCACCACTTTCAGATATGGGTTGTATCAAAGACCTTTTCTTTAGCACATTTAGCCAACACCTAAATGTAGGGGAGTGCGATCCAATGAATCTATTTTGATTTTACTGGAACCATGGAGATTGTCCAAACTTGCTATTTTCACTACTTGTGATAGACTCATTATGAATGCCCACATAACCAAGGAAAGACTACACTAGAGATGTTTTCTTCCCTTCGAAGAAACCTAGATCTACCACCGGTCACCATCTTTCTTATCGTCCTCGAACAAAATCCATGATGAAAAAGATAACAGAGTTCAGATCTCACATCCGAAACCACCATCACTTCAAGACAGCCCCTTAGCGAAACCATTGCGCACACGGTCAAGAAGGAGAGTGAGCATCCGAGAGCAACTTGTGACAACATATGAAGAGTAGGCCTAAATAAAACATTTTTGTTTAAAATCATTTTACAAAAATGTTTTATAAAGTCATATTAAGATACATACTTATAAATCAGACCTAAATAAAACATTTTTGTAAAATGATTTTAAACAAAATCGGTCTAAGCACTAAAATTTGGTTTATGCTTACACCTAATCAATAATCTCATATAAAACATCTAATTGTCGTCTATCGATTTTTGAACATTGACTTTTATAGATAAATAACAAATATTTTGCTCTGACGATACAATATCCATTAATCAATCCATAAATTATATGTAAAGTAGTTGTTTCTAGGCTTCTTTTAAATGTAAGACATCCTAAGTTAATTTTTAGTGTTGATTAAAGAAAGTGCTAAGATTATTTGAACTAAAACATATAAAAATATATGTTTTTTGATGATAATAAAGTAAATTTTTTTTGATGATAATAAAGTAAAGTTGAATAAATTTACCACTTAGTAAAAACAATTACCTTAAAGATTCATGAAACAAAACAACAAAATAGTTGGTATCCCATAATCTGAACCTTTTTAGCAAGCAACTAGGCACTACACAAAGTAGTTGTTGTAGTAGGAGTGTAAGAGGGAATATTCTATAGTTATTTCATCGTGTTCTGTTAATAAAATTGTTTATCCAGCAAAAGAAAAAGCATAACATGGGCCATGATAGTGGGGAGGAGAGTTGGTGGTGCTGTATCTTAGTGAGTCGGTGAAGGTTATATTCGTCTTCTGATATTGGAAACTGATTTTGTGGTCCTTAAATAGTCTGCGTAGTGCTAGTAGCAGATGATGTCGACATGTGATGCAAGTTTCTTAATCGCACCGCAGCCACTACCTTAGCATTTCCTTCTACGTGCGTTCTGTTTACTGGTAAGTAGAAAAGTATGTAAAGATTCATAAACTGGTCTCTTTCGACTAATATCTAGGCCTGGGAATTTAAGTCACAGCCCGCGGGTTCCGCCCCGTTTGACCCGTCGCGGGGTAGGTGCGGGTCGAAGAAATTTAAAAGATCGATTCGCAGGTGCGGATGTGGGTTATGAATATTTTTTGCGGGGTGGATGCGGGTTGGTGGATTTTGAATTGCGGGTACCCGCCAACCCGCAATTTATTATTTTTTAAAAAAAAAAATTTAAATGTTTTTTTTTGTTAAAAAGATAAATATTTTTTTAAAATACGGATTTTTCTAAAAATAATAATTAAAAATTTTAAAAATATATAAAAAATAATTATAAATATAAATATATATATAAATTTTAGAAAAAAATAAATTAAATAATTATTTTTAAAATATATATATAACCCGCGGGTCCTGCGGGTTACCCGCAAAATTAGCGGGGCGGGTGCGGGTGCAATTATCTATGTTCGCGGGTCGTGCGGATCCAAAATTTTGAAGAAAAAAAAAATGAAACCCGCGGGTTGCGGATCATGCGGGGCGGGTTTAACCTGCAATCCAGCCCTACTAATATCTGCTCAGTTAAAAAATAGTTGCCAAAATTTAGTTTGTTACGTTCTCTGTAGCTTTTAATAATATTTGTTTTGGCTATTTAGAAGAGGAATGTCAAATTCCATATATATTAAAATAGAAACATTTAAAAAGTTATAACATATAGTTTTTACTAATTAAAAAATATCATGCTGAATTGTTACGTAATTGGAATGTTAATCTTACTTATGTGGCGGCTTGAGAATTTTGTTAATCCAATAAATTGTTAGGAAATGTTATATTATATAGTATGTCTTTTATAAATCATTCATTTATCAAATTAAAATTTATTATTCATTCTTTTTTAAATAAAACATATGAATTATCTAATGTGATTAATATATATTTATGACAACTAATGGTTTTAAATAATAAAGATTTGTTAACAATATGTATATTTTCTATCGTTTTTGTTTAATTATTTGTTATTAAACTAAATTACACAATTACATTAATTATATAATAAAATTTAGATTTTTTGTATATATTATATTTTAAATTTTTCAAAACGAGTATAAATTACTAAAACTGTTAAAAGTCTCACATAAACTTTTGTGATCTAAGTATAAAACCATATGAATAAATAATTTTATTTTAATAGTTGTTTATGTTAATATATATATCATATCGTCTCAATTAAACTATACATCATATTAAGATACATACTTATATTTTGATATTTGCATTAAACATATACTGAAAAATTAATATTTCAATTTTTAAATCTTCATTTTTAAAAATGATTATAATATATTGAAACCACTAAACATCTCACATCTAAAAAAAAATTTCGTTGGTGTTAACATTTGTTACACAAATATGCAAATAATCATAAAATCATATGAGCAGAAACCTCATTTAATAAATATTCATATTAAATGTATACTATATATCTATGTTAATATCATTTAAATTTAATTATACATCATAATTACAGATAAGATTGATTGTTTCGATATATTTACCATTAAATGATTGCGAACAAACAAGATTGATTATTTCATTTATATGCGCACGCCAATTTATTATATAAAAGTAATTAATTTTTAGTTATTTAATATATAATAATTATTTATTATTTCATAATATGCAGAAAAACAAAAATAAGTAATAAATACAAAATATTTATTCAGCACAAGATGCATATCTTAACCTAAGTATGTATCTTTTCAATAATTTTAAGTCTTAAATATTTCTAAATTTTAGGCCAAAACAAAAGAACAAAATAAAAATAAATTCCCAAATTAATATTTATATCGAGTAATAACCAAAATGAAAAAAAATACATAAAAGAAAAAATATTGAAGATAGACAAGATTGACACTCGAACGTAAACATCTTATAACCATAATTAACTTTTAAATTGCTAAATCTTGATATAAACTGAACTGACATAGTTTCATTGTAACCAAATAGTAGATATGAGATTCTTCGTCCTAAACGTTATGTTCTTATATGATAAGACAAAAAATCTAAAATATTTTAAAAAATGAGATCAGCTCATCACTAAACGAATTATGTAATTAACAAAAATATTTTAACAATTGTTTAAGAGGCAAAAATATTAGTTCGATCAAGAATATAATTTTCTTTTATACAATATTTTTAAAATAATTTTCATATCAATTCACCATGCGTAAGGTGCAGGTTTTATCCTAGTAGAATAATAAAATGAGTATAATCACGTTTTGGATATTTTCCATGTGGTAGATAGTTCAAGCTGCACCAACCTCCCATTTAGATTGAGTAATTGGATACTCACCTAACCTAACAAAACAACAAGCAAAGGAAAAGTATGTCGTTTTTTCTAATAGAAAACAACTGTTTTCAGAGCTATAAGAAACGTGTTATTATTATTTCTTATTTTTCAATTTGGCGTCGAGTCTGTCGACATAGTGACATGCATAATAAACTGTGACATTACTTTTGTATATATTCGTTTACTAACAACGTTATATCTTTCCAACAAAATATATTAATATTTGGGAGGAACTATTTCTATGTATTACGACATTTTTTTTTTTTGCCATCTGAAAGATGATATATTATGGAAAAAAACATAATACAAAGGCCCAAAAAAACACCCATACCAACACCCCAAACAGGGTTTACAAAGCCCACTACAGTCACCAACAATTTCTAGGCCCAAAAGAAAAAACCGAGACGCAATTCCACCACTTACCGCACAAACGCATCCTCCACGTGTTGGGACCGCAGAGCAAAGAGACGTGTGGCAGAAAGAGAAGCTTCGTCATCTCGAAAGGTGGAGATCGTTGCCGGGGCCGTGAACCGGACACTTCGCCGGAATCGCGATTCACCAACTTCTTTCCCAGTTGAAAGTCGACGCTGTAAAATCCGAAACAGAACCTCCAGAAACCTCCGGGACAAGTCACCACGACCACCAAAATCCACCCCCAACGACAATATTAGAGATATAGGATTCGGAGTCAAACATCATCGGCCCGAGCCTAAGCTAGCTTCGATTGAAGAAATCGAAGTCTACTCCTATCCCGGCCGCCACCACAGTAAGGGAACCCCTCTACACACAGCTCGAACACTTTCCCGAGAAGCTTAAGCCGGCGACCACCACCGAAGAAGATACAGTACGGCCCCAGAATCAAACGCCGGCCATCCATCAAGTGAGAGATGCGATTCCGGAGACGAAAAAAGAACCGCCGAGGAGAGAACGATAACCGCCTCTTCCTCCCAGAGCCGAAGAGAAACAAAAGAGAAAGGGACCCGAGTGACCCTCCCCCACCGATAATCACATGCATAAAAGAAAAAATAACAGAGAGCCGGACCGACGGTGGCTAAGGGAGCCAACCCGTCGACCGGAAGCACAAAGAAGCCGGTGGTTTTCTAGTGATGGAACAGAGCTTTTTCTTTTCTCTCTCTAAGCGGTCTTACTTCTCTTACGAATTATAACAGTTCAACTAGATTTTGACCCGCGCTTTTAAAGCGCGGGTTTATATTTGGTAAAAATTTTATATAATCACATTTATATAATCCGTCTTGTATATGCATTTATATAACCCGTCTCATATATGTGTTTTATATCCGGGTTTATATTCGGTTAAAACTATATTGTACATGTATTTTTAGGTTTTTAATTTTGAATTAGATATTTTAATATAAATCAATATAACAGTTTTATAGTTTTGATCGGTGTTTTGAAACCCGACTCGGACCTGCGGTTGAACGAATTACCGGTTTGTAACCCGGTATTTTTAATATTGTGATTTTTTCTAATGATAAGACAAATTCGGTGATCATAAGTTGAAAATTTGTTTAAAATATATTTATATTTTTCAAAATCGTTCTAAATGATAATGATTGTTGTCAAAATTAATAATTTTAGAATTAGAAAACCGGTGGTTAATAACAGTATCAAACATGGAAATAATCGATACAGTATCAAACAAAGAAATAATCGCAGGCCGAAATTAAATTAGGAAACCGGTGATTAATGACAAATCAAAAAATAATTAAGAAGAAATTAGCGTAGAATGTCCAGAATACCCTTAATAAATACAAAGCAAAGGTTCTTTGGTAAGGGTAAAAAGAGTAAAAATCCAAAACATGCTTGTACTTTAATAGTATAGATTTGTTAATAATGCATTCCAGACTTTTATTATGTCAAGATTTCCATATATTCTTGTGTATATACATTTATTACATATTTTCTATTCTGGAGCTCTTTTCTTCCACGGTTTAGGTTTAGCAACCGACAAACTCGTTGTATATATACTTTGACATCGTCATCTTAGTAAGACAAGTTGATATTCAGCAATTCATATTTTGTGATGGTATTAGAGCATATGATCCAATTCTTTTTCATTGCTTGATATATCTATCTTCTTCCAAGCTGCCTCTACGTTTCACTTATGAAACAGAGCCGCTACTTACAAACCTAATACTTTCTGTGCAAGATGTCTCTCATAGTAACAGCTGCAGAACCAAAGAGGCGAACAATCTCGCCTTATGACCTAACATCTGGTGATAATCCCGGTGCCGTCATCTCGCTCAACGGTACGAACTATGACGAATGGGCAATCAACTTGCGGATGGCCTTAAGTTCACGCAAGAAATTCGGATTCATTGATGGAAGCATAGCAAAACCTGCAGCGGACTCGCCAAATCTCGAAGATTGGATTGCCAATAATCACATCTTGGTAGGGTGGATAAAACAGACTATCGAACCTAAGCTACGATCGTATATATCTACTCGAAAAGTCGCGAAAGAGCTGTGGGATATAATCAAGAAGAGGTTTTCGGTGAAGAGTGGAGCAAGACTTCAACAGCTCTGCAATTCTCTGGCCACTTGCAAACAGAACGGGACTTCAGTGGATGACTACTTTGGGCGTCTGACGAAGATCTGGGATGGAATAAAAGAGTGTATGAACTCTAAACAATGTAGTTGTGGGAAATGTTGAGTGCGACCTCAACACAGCTCATGAAAACGAATGGGAGATACTAAGAGTACATGATTTCTTATCGGGTCTTGATGAGTCGGTACATGGTGTGATCAGATCACAAATCTGCGCCATAACCCCGCTTCCATATTTTGTTTACTCATTTTGTGAGGATTCGTATTGTCAAGTTTGGAGGAAACTTAAGTAGTATAATAGTTTCTCTCATCTTATTAACTTAGCCAATAGACTTATTTATACAAATTACATAACTTGTCTAGCAAGTTCTTTACATAATAGAATAGGAAATCTAACTTATACATTAATGATATATTTCCTAATAGTTACATCCAAATATATTTGAGGTGATCTCGTAATCCCCAAGATCTCCTAATACCCTCCCGCAAGCTCATATGTGGTAACACGTATGAGATTGGACAATCATCAAATCATCTTCATGGTGTTTATACCCCACCATAAGGCCATCAGAGCATTTATACCTCGCTAAGGTCATCAATAGCGTTTATACCTCGCTAAGGTCATCAATTCGGTGAAACTATTGTAGTAGTTGTGTATCTTCATCGTTTCATGCCACCAAGTGAACTGAACGAACCCATCTGATCCATGCTCAAAGTCCATAGCAGCATCATCAATTCATCGCTCCATCGGATCAATAATACCCGTTGAAGTCATTATCAATCATCTTCGTGACTACCACCAAATTCGTAGTAGATTAATAGTCACATAAAGATTTGTAAAACTACACATGTGAATATGAACGGACCATCAAAGATCCATACTCATAATTCACGTAGTGTCATCAATCATATGTAGGCATCTTTGTAGTATGAGACCATGTTCTCTCTTCTTCTTCTTTTTTTCATTTTTTTTAATAACAAAACCAAAAAAGAATAAATCAAAGAAGAAGAAAACCAAAAACCATAATTAAACTTCAAACGGAAAGTAAAATAGCAAACGTGAAAACCAATTTTTTAAAAAAAAAAATTTAGAAAAAAATGGCCAGACCATAACCCATAGGATATTGGATCTTTAGTTCTGATACCATATCAAGTTTGGAGGAAACCTAAGTAGTATAATAGTTTCTCTCATCTTATTAACTTAGCCAATAGACTTATTTATACAAATTACATAATTTGTCTACAAGTTTTTTACATAATAGAATAGAAAATCTAACTTATACATTAATGATATATTTCCTAATAGTTACATCCAAATATATTTGAGGTGATCTCGTAATCCCCGAGATCTCCTAATACGTATCCATCTAATTATTTCAAATAAAGAAATTTGTATATCAAAAACTGCAAAAGTATTTTAATATTGATAATTATTTATGATAAAGTCTATTACATATAGTAAAATAAAATATTGTACGATAAAAATTTCAAACTACATGATCAACACTGTTATAAAATTATAATCAAATGATACAAAAAATATATAGTAATTCAGGATACAAACCAAATTTAGGATATATTTAAAATGAATATAACTCGTACAAATGTACGGGTTGCTTAAAATTTGCTTTTATATGACCCGAATGTTAAACATCATATATATAACTATGTACAGATCAAAACGTAAAATTTGCTTTATGTGCCCGAATGTTAAACATCATTGCGTTTGAGTACATAATTTCTATCGATGTCATTTAACAATTTATTTTTCGTTTGTCGGCGATAACAATCTATTTTTAATGGATTCAACATACTTTTTTATTCATAAACAAAGGGGATAAAATTGTTTTAGATCTGCGTAATATGAACAGGAAGAAAAGGGAGCCCTTCTCATAATTGATATGATTCTCCCTGTCGGTTGCTTTAAATATTACAAATCTTTTATTTCTGATTTCAACGTTGGTGTTAAGATTTCAGACTTCAGATCCACCGACGCTCCCCCACACGCCTGTCCAGATCCAAACAGTACAGCTACTCACACATTTGTGTAGTGACCATAGCACGTTCACCTCTGCATGTTTCAGACTATTAAAAAACTCAATTTTAGTTGTGGACTTCCACAGGATATGAGGATTTATGTTTTAACTTTTGGGATGAATTCAACTTATACAGTGAAAAAAATTAGGGTGCAAATGATAGACATACCAGAGAATAAAACAATTTAGTGGAATTGATTATTCATTTAAATTCATCTAAAACACAACTATTTAACATTTATACTAAATTTCTCCTCCAAATTACATTACCTCCACAAAAAAATCTATACTAATAAAGTTTTTGTCAAAAAAAAAAAACAATTTACTAATAAAGTAGATACATCTTTTCTTGAGCCATGTCAGCAGTCCCAAATAATCTAAACACGACATGACATTATAGTTTTATTAATTACTTCACATTTCTCATCCTTTTATATTTTTTTATTTTTACACCAAATATTTTAAAATATTAAATAACAGATAAATAATTATTTCAATTTTAGTTCAACTAAATTTTTGACATTAGTCTGTCAAATAATAATTTAATAAAAATTATATAATATAATTCAAAATACATAAACTTCAAAAAAAAATAGAAAATCTATAAATACAAAGAAAAGAACTTTCATTTTTTTCGCAGCTTTCCCACGATAATGAAAAATAAATCTAAAAAAAAATTGGTTCTACTTTCCTCGTCATAAAGGTAAAATTTATAATTAACAAAAATTAATAAAAAAACTACAACCAAAATTAATATATTACATATTTTAACATATTCAATTTGGAAAACATAAAATAATGAAATATAATAAATAATTTAAAAACATTCAGTGACAACACATAATATAGTTTAATTTTGGTAAACCAATTAGCGGATATATAATAATTTAGTGAAAATACATAAATATTAAAATGGTAAAGAAATTACAGCAGTGAGTTCCGTTATTTGTGTTTGAATCCGGACCACCGTTGATTAAAATGAAGTGAAAAATCGGCCTCTAGATTTCTTCGGTAGGCTCTCCAACTTAACTCTGATAGACAATCATTAGACGTTAGTCGTATCTCTTTCGAAAGCATCTGGATACCATAATCATTAAAAACATAAATATAAGCTAATAATACATAAATCTAAAGAGTAAAAACAAAATTTTCATAAAAAATGAAGAAAATCTCTTTATGGTATTGATCTTTCAGTGTCATCAGACTCAAAAAAAAAAAAACTAAAATCATTAGTGTACTTTCAGTGTGAATCTTATGGATGGAATTGTATTAAAAATGCAAACTCTCCTCTGAACAAAATATCTCCCAGTTTTTATAAATACGAGTCGGTCTCATCCGATCTAAAAAATCTTATTTTTTTGAATATGAAAAAATAAAGAAGTCATTGCAAGTGCCGGAAAGACTAGGCCTACTGAAGGCACACATTCGCAGATCCTCTAGATGTAGAGCAGCCATGGCTTTGAACCCCAATATGTTACCCACAATTGAGGTAAACATGTTAGTAACAGACCCTCCCAATGGCAGGTTTTTATGCGTTACTCACCCGTCCGCCACTGGAAACACCACTTCCCGTCTGACTTGCATGTGTTAAGCATGCTGCCAGCGTTCATCCTAAGTCAGGATCGAACTCACTTCTTAAAATACCCTATATACGTTGGTGGAAATAGGAGAATGGGTCAGATTTATTCTGATGGTAGCAAAAGTAACAATACAGTTTATAATGCTACGGCAAGAGTAGTCCCAAAATTTCATCTGTTTTCTGGGTTTGGAAAAGTACGGATTTTCAAGAACGAGAATCTTAGGATATGTTAGGAATCACTTATTTCCTTTTTTGAGGATCGACGAATCAAATGATATTTTTGTTCCAATTTTTGCCTCTTTTCTCCCTATAAATCAAACATTTCTTTGCCATAATGCTTAAATTCCTCTTATTATCAATGATAATGATACAAATCGGATTCTAGATGTAGAAATAAATATAAGAGTGCATACCTATATTTTTATTATTAAAATAACAAAAATATATTATTTTAATAATAAAAATATATTATTGCGGATATAATACATAAATAATTAACCGAATTTGCACGCCGTGAAGGCAATCAAGAAAGTTCCTTGCATTACCGGGCATGAATGGTTTTGTTGCATAATTAATTGTTTTTTGGAATAACCAGGCACAAATATTTTTTTAGTTTCAAAAATTTTAATTATTTTTGTAATGGCAATTGGAATGATATTAACTTCTATATATTTATTATCTATGTCCCGTCAAATGTTCTATGGATACAAATTAATTAATGCCAAAAGTTTTTTTTAATTCATTTTTGCATTCAGCTTTTGGATGGCATGATGAGATTCATCATTGTCTTTCCTTGTAGTCCGATCATAATCCGAATCATGACTCCCATTGCTTTGTGCGAGATTCTCTACCAAAGTATAAGTATCGGCTTCTTCAATTGTTTGACTCATGAAGCTACCTACAAAACCACAAGCGCCCTTTGTTTCAAAGAGAGAATGACGGGTTATTCACATTTCATTTGATGGTCATAGACAAATTAAACACTAAACAGTGGTAACTCTAAAAATTCCCCCGGGAAAAAGTAATAAATAGAAATGGAGAAATAGTGGGTTCCTCTATATCTTAGAAATAAAAACAAAGTGTTTCTTAAAACAAACTAATCAACACACAATCGAAAGAAAGCGTAAAAGATTCTACTTCCATTTATATCAATTTAGACATTACACAGTCACATGTGATGGATCTAAAAGCCATTTATTTATATCTCGTTGAAATATGCGGAGAACATGGGGCGACTCTACACTCTAGTGGGCCAATAAGATGTCATCTAAAATGCAAGATTGATAGACTGGGATTGATGGCAAAATGATTATTAATGCAGTATAGAAGAGATTTTAGGGTGAAAGTGATCGTGAACATTAAACCACACGACCTATTTCAAGGGAGATTTTAGGGGAATTAACATTTCGGCATCGCCAGGGACAGAGGACCGACATGTGGCAACACGTTACTAGTCTGAACTACTTCGGTGGGACCATGATACCTCTGTATAATTCAAAAAAAAAAAAAAAAAAAAAAAAGAAAAAGAGTAGCTCCTCTGCTCATGCATGGCTGGTTGATATGGGGGTGTGATACGTCTTAAACAGTTTACACCTTATTGATGACATATGATTTTCACCTACCTTAAAATCACACAAATCTTCTAGTTTCTAGTTTCTAGTTTCTAGTTTCTATTTCTCTCCCTAGAGAGAAAGGGAATCAAATAAATCATGGAGTACTACGCAAGAATCCAAACATTAAATGTTAAATCACCACCACAAAATAAACATCTCAGCAACGATTTGGATGAAGCCACGTGGCACATGAAGCTACAATAGTAGTCTAACGACATGAGTCAAACTACTAGCGCAGCGTGTTCCGCGAAACAGTGGATCACAGAGCTTCTACCAGATCCACCAAACCCTTAAAACAATCGGAGCCGTCCATATGATATAGACCTCATCTATTTATTCTCTCTCACACCCCCTTTCTTTCTCCTCACACACACACCTCTCTCTCTCTCTCTGCCCCCAATCAAATCTCAAATCTCAGATCCGAAGAAAATGGCGTTGATCGTAGAGAAGACGTCGAGTGGGCGCGAGTACAAGGTCAAGGACATGTCTCAGGCGGACTTCGGTCGTCTGGAGCTCGAACTCGCGGAGGTGGAGATGCCCGGACTCATGGCCTGCCGTACGGAGTTCGGCCCATCTCAGCCCTTCAAAGGCGCGAGAATCACCGGATCTCTCCACATGACGATCCAAACCGCCGTGCTCATCGAAACCCTAACGGCCCTGGGTGCGGAAGTGAGATGGTGCTCGTGCAACATCTTCTCGACCCAAGACCACGCCGCGGCCGCGATCGCTCGCGACTCCGCCGCCGTGTTCGCGTGGAAAGGAGAGACGCTTCAGGAGTACTGGTGGTGCACGGAGCGTGCTCTGGACTGGGGTCCAGGCGGTGGTCCGGATCTGATCGTGGACGACGGTGGTGACGCGACGCTTTTGATCCACGAGGGAGTCAAGGCAGAGGAGATCTTTGAGAAGACGGGTCAGGTTCCGGATCCGAGTTCCACTGATAACCCTGAGTTCCAGATCGTGCTTTCGATCATCAAGGAAGGTCTTCAGGTTGATCCTAAGAAGTACCACAAGATGAAGGAGAGACTCGTTGGTGTCTCTGAGGAGACCACCACTGGTGTCAAGAGGCTTTACCAGATGCAGGAGACTGGTGCTCTTTTGTTCCCTGCCATTAACGTCAACGACTCCGTCACCAAGAGCAAGGTACTTAAATTGAACCGGGAACTGTTGGTTTGGTTTTCGGTTAATTATTGTGAACCGGAATCGTTTTATATCTCGGTTTATTGGTTTGGTTTTTAACTGATTGAATTTTTCAAATCTCGCTTATCGGTTTGTAGCCAGGACAAATGTGAAACTAGAATCTAATTTTTTCCTGTGATTGGATGAAACGATGTCGTATTGATCTCCTTTTGTTCTCTAATTACAGTTCGACAACTTGTACGGATGCCGTCACTCTCTACCTGATGGTCTCATGAGGGCCACCGATGTCATGATCGCCGGAAAGGTTGTCGTTGTTTGCGGATATGGTGATGTCGGAAAGGGTTGTGCCGCTGCCATGAAGACCGCTGGTGCCAGAGTCATTGTCACCGAGATCGATCCCATCTGTGCTTTACAAGCTATGATGGAAGGACTTCAAGTTCTGACCCTTGAGGATGTCGTCTCCGAAGCTGACATCTTTGTCACCACCACCGGTAACAAAGACATCATCATGGTTGACCACATGAGGAAGATGAAGAACAACGCCATCGTCTGCAACATTGGTCACTTCGACAACGAGATTGACATGCTTGGTCTCGAGACCTTCCCTGGTGTCAAGCGTATCACCATCAAGCCCCAGACCGACAGGTGGGTGTTCCCAGACACCAAGTCCGGAATCATTGTTCTCGCTGAGGGTCGTCTCATGAACTTGGGTTGTGCCACTGGTCACCCGAGTTTCGTCATGTCTTGCTCTTTCACCAACCAGGTGATCGCCCAGCTTGAGCTTTGGAATGAGAAGTCGAGCGGTAAGTACGAGAAGAAGGTGTACGTTCTACCCAAGCATTTGGATGAGAAGGTTGCGGCTCTTCACTTGGGCAAGCTTGGAGCTAAGCTCACTAAGTTGACAAAGGACCAATCTGACTACGTCAGCATTCCCATTGAAGGACCATACAAGCCTGCTCACTACAGGTACTGAGAGGAGAGCTCTTTGGTTCTGCTTGTGGTTTGTGTCGTTTATGGTGGGAAGAGTGGAAGATATTGGTCCGCTGATGAAGTTGACCAAATATCATTCTGAATAAAGGGTTATTGGCTTTTGAAGGTTGTTGCTTGTTGTTCTTCTTTCTCTTGAAACTTAATTTAGCTTTTGGTTATCAGTTCCTTCTCGATTTGTTTTTGTGTTTTGATCACCGTTGTACTCTTTAAACGAAAAATGGTAAAAGAGGAAACTATTTTCCTCACCAATTTTAGAGCTTTCTTTATCTTTTCACCTTTTATTATGTTCTTTGTTTCATGGAATGTGTGATGTGAAGCTCTCATTTCAAATGTGGGCTTTGCTATTTACGGTAGTTATGTTTTAAGCTAAATCGTAGCATCCATTTATACCACTTTTTTTTTGAACAAATGGTATAAAACTAGTATTATGATTAGTTTTCACCCAGTCAGTACAATAACTTTCTAGAATTCAAAAATCATGTCCTTTACTGATAAAAATCATATATATATATATATGTGTTGACAAAAAATGTATCATATATACCATGTTCGAAAACGCGGCGCCAAGGGACGTATACTCGCCGGAAAAACGCTCCACGGTCACCAAGCATAGCGATCTGATGTTATTCGGTTACTCAATCGGTGAAAATTAAAAAGTTCGTCATTCTGTATATTTGAAGCTCAAAATCACATGCTCTATTATAGATCTGTTATATTTCATTAGAACTAATAAGATTAAGAAGAAGAAACAAAGAAATCGTAAAAAAAAAGAAAGGAAAACGGTTCTGGAATTTGTAGGTGGAATGTTGAAGACGAGGACATGTTGGTCATTTGACATCATTAAACCTAAAAAACAAAAAAAAAAGTCCAAAATGAACCCTCCCCGTTTCGAACCGAGGTCTGGCGCCGTAGACAAACTGATATTAACCACTGGACCAAGTATCAATTACTATATTTTTGCACATATTCAATATATAACGGCTTAAATAATATAAAAACTATAAAACTACTCCCCGATTAATCTCCGTATAATCTCCAAATAATAGATTCGGCGCTAGGCGCTACCTTACCGCACGCGTTACGCCTAGCGTAATTTTGAACATTGCATATATATGTTATAATATTTGTTGAATTTCTTTTTTTTTTAATTCAGTAATTCGATTCAAAACATTATACACTAGTGGTTGGCAAAAATAAAATTTTCTACACTAGTGCAATTTATCTTCATTTATATTTATACAGCTTAACTAAGAAAACAATTATAATAAACTTTTCACATGGTGTAAACTTAACATTTAGGTATCAATATCACAATATTTTATACAAAAATTTCCCTCATAAAATAGGCGTTGTAATAATTTATAATTTACAATAAAACAATAAATTTAAATTCAAATAGTCGTAATAATTTATAATAAAAACAATAAATTTAAATTAAAAAGGTTTAATATTTGTATATGTATAAATATATTAATTAATTAAGAAATAGTTTATTATTTGTTATCTAATTAATATATATTACAAAACAACAAAACAATTTTAATTCTATAAAACTGTTGAGCATAACTCAAATCTAAAAGTAGAAGTAATAACATTTTTCGAATATTTATAGATAAATTATGGTTCAAATCTTTAAATTTTTAGATATACTACTAAAATTAGAGCTTATAATTTCAAAAAAAAACATGGGTTATATATAAACAAAGCTAAAAAATTTTAAAACTAGTTTATTAATATATTATTAATTTTATTTTGAATGAGGTTTATTAATAACTAGATATAAAATTTATTTGATCTTTTAATTTCACGAACAGATAAAAAATGAATATTTTTTTTCACATTAGTTTTTGAATTTTCGCGTATATATTGTTGACTTATTTTAGTAATAATAATCTGTTTCCTTACATAAATTTTGATTAATATTTCATTTCAATAATCATAGTGTTTTAGATAATATATTAGTTATTTTAATTTTTAGTAAATACTCACTTTTATTCTTTTCAAAATAATAATAGTTGTAGTTAATTTAAACATATAGAACTGTGAACTCTCTATATTGTTTAAGATAAATTAAAAATAACAGAATTCGAAATATAAATATTATACAACACCAATCAATATGTATCATTGATAGTCCACTAAATATCAAATATATTTTTAGATAAACATCATTTTTTTTTTACTTTAGCATCATGACTTTAACTTCTTTGTCTATATATCATATACTATTGAAAATTTCTTGTTATATAATATATTGTAGAATATTGTGTCGTTATATTTTTGAAAAAAATCTGAAGCTTTGTAACAGTAGTGATTTTTGATATTACGTACGTATAATTGTAAGAGTAGACTTGAAAAATATAGATCAACTTTTTTAAACTTTGATCTAAACTCTTGTTGATAATCATTGCATAGCAAATTTGTATAGAGAATTATAGTCTTTTAAGTTTGAATCTTGTATGCGTTGGTATGAAGGCAATCCTACATATGTTGGTATGAGGTTTTGGTTTATTCTACGAATAATTTTTTTTTTCAACATAGTTTTTGATTAGGATTTCTGCTTCAATAATTATGTTGTCTAGGCAGGTTATTAGTGACTTTTTTCCATTACAAAGTCCTTTTCTTTGATTTAAATTCTTTAGTAACATGACCTACAATATCATAATCAATTTTACATGCCGATAAGAACAAGCACACGTAAACATAATCATACATAAGCATAATAGTCACATTAATTATGTTTGATATCAAAATATGAAAATAATCATACAATTAATTTTTAACAAAAATCGTTTTATTATCTTAATACATATATTTTTAGTAATGATATAGTTTAACACATATCACATTCTTAAATATATAATTGTCATGTGTCGTAATCATGTTAATTAACAACTTTGAAGAACCAATACGATCTTTTATAATTATATTTTCATTAAAATTTTAGAAAAGAAAAATAATATTAAATAAATTGTTTTCAAATCTTTTTTTAGGATTATGAAAAAGGAAAATTTCTAAAATTATTACTAATTTTTTAATCAAGATTATAATTATTATCATGTTACATATCTAATTGTTTTTTTCAACATGTGATACCAAAAAATGAGCACGCGAAGATGTGAAAGAACATACATAAATACTCATCCAATATTTTTCTTGTATCTCTTATAATGTTTGATATAAAAATATGAAAATATACAAAATAAGAGAGAGCTTAATCATATATATATCAGTGTGAATAGTTGTATCCTTTTGGTTTATGATTTAAAAAAATAAAATTAAACTATTTAAATAGGAAAAATGATTATCTATAAAAAATATTTGAAATAACTATTCTACAAATATTTTTTGATTAGGATTTTATAAAAGGAAGACTACTATTAAATACTCTTTTACAATTTTCTTATGTTATTTTCGAAAACGACAATTATTGTCAAATAGTTTTTACAATTATATTTTCTTAAAAAAATAAAAAGGAAATTTGTATTAAATAAATTATTTGACAACAATTTTTTCAAAAAAATTGTTAAAAGAAAAGTACAGAAAAATACTATTAATAATTTTTTTAAATGAGATTTTTAACACATGTCAAATTTTAAAAGGCAAATTATTACAATTATATTTTCGTTATGATTTTAGAAAAAGAAAATTATTATTAAAATAACTTATTTTACAAATATTTTTTTCTTTATAATTTTTAAAAATTAGTTTATCTAAAAAATTACTATGAAATTTTAAAACTTTAAAATTTACGGTTAGTTTTAATTAGTAGATGAAAGTGTGTTGCTATAACTTGCTTGAGTCATCAAGCCTGTGTTTATTTCATCTGGAAAGAGAGGAATTCCAGAATTCATACAGATGTTGCTAGGCCTGCAACTACTGTTATTGCTGAGATTAAGAACATCATCAGACTTAGGCTTGATCCTTTAGCCAGGGCTCAACGTTTAAGTGGCGGGGAAGCTTCGATTCTTGCGGATTGGTTTAGATTTTTTGAAAGGTAAAGTTGTTCTTTCTTTTTTAGAGTTTTGGGCCAAGCTAGTTATGTATAAAGCTGTGGTCGAGTCAGGTTGTAATCAGTTTCTTTTTTCTTTTTTATTAATAAAACGGAAATTTAGATTAAAAAAAAGAAAAAAAAAAGAAAAAACTTGCTTGAGTTAGTGCGCGTAATAGATCCGTAGGCCCTGCAAATTTGAGACAATAGTGGCTCTGCAAATTTTAGTTACATGGTCAATGTTGACCCAAACGGGCCAACATTCTCTAATATGTTTATGGTCCTATAGGAAGTATATGATTCACATAGCAGCATTATGAGAGTATGTCTAGGGTAGTTATCTTGTTGATGGTTATTATCTAGATCATGGCATTTTATCCGGACCAAAAATTTAAAACTGAAACTGAACCAAAAGTTTAGTAGTATATATATGGGTCAAAAACTCCTCTACTCAAAAGGGAAAGAGCAGAAAAATCAACTTGGACCCGATATGAATCGATTTAAAATCCTAACTGATAAGAATCTATTTAAATCCAATCTAAAAGCATGAATGTTTTAAGACTATAATGTCTTTTATTCTATTTTCTATACTTCATTACTTTATTTTTGATTTAGTTATAAGGAAATATTGTGTGTATCTTGGTCATTTTTTGTAATATTTATTTAAATTTCAAATGTTCAGTGTCAACTACTAATAACTAGGTGATTTTCCCGTGCGCATGCACGGATATAAATATTTATAAAGTTAATATATTAAATAGTTTACTATAATTTTTTTATTTTTAAATTACTATGTAATTTATATTGTAATCAGTATGCTATTTTTTTCAAATAATATTATTTTATTTTAATCATAGGTATAATTTTGGATATATAAGATAATATCTAATTTTCCGATTCAACCATAATTTGTTTATTCTATAGATTAAAATATTGATTAATTTTGTTGTTTACATTTAATTTGATATTGCCTTAGATTTGTAAATATATTTTAGAAAGATTATGTATAATTTAATATAATTTATTTTTAAAATTAAATAGTAAAAATAAATTAAAGTTTTAATTGACTCAAAGTTACTGATATTAATATAACAACGATAGTATTATGAAACCTCATGCATATATATAAATTATAGAAAATAACTTAGTTGCAATAGTTGGTTAATATATATTCATAATATTAATTGAGATCTCATATTAGTTAATAGTATGTTACATTGTTCTATAGTTTATATTTATAAAAATATTAATATGAACAATAATACATTATATTTAGTTAAGTGTTTGATTTTGTATTAAAAATTTAGATTAGTCCAATTACTCATTTTGTGGATATATTGTGTTACATATATTCCTTCAAACTAAAATATATTCCTTCAACCAAATTGAATTAATTGTATTCCTTTGGTTCTTCATCATAGATATGTAAGTATGTTACTATATTTTATAATTTGGTATATGTTAATTTGCAAAAAAAAATTAGAAAGTAAAGTCATGATCGGTACGAAGTTGCATAAAAATAACTTATAAACTTATAAAGTCAAGATTATTTTCTGAACTTTCTTTTTTTTTTTATAAAATTACATCACATATAAAAATGTTTTCACCATAAATTTTCTAAATACTTTCTTTATTATATATTTGATTTGGAAAAATATAAAAGGATACTTAATTAGAAAATAAAAAAATGCATTTTTATTCATTAAAATATCTTGTGTTATGTTATTTATTTATTTTTGTAATAAATTTGAGAAATAGATTAATTAAAATAAAATAATTATATTAAAATATATATTATGTTGCTTAAGATTATCTTTTAAAGGGATAATTATTTATTTACTCTAAAATCAAAATTATTTTGTTAAGTTTCCTTTTAATGAATCGCATTATATATATAAGATATTTTTCGTTTTTAAAATTTACAATTTTTTTTCATTATATAGGTTATTTAGAGAAGGAAACCAAAATAAAAAGGAATTTTTTTCTTTTTAATAATGACAAATAGATATATTTGATTCACTAAGAGTATTATTGTAATTAACCATCATAAGAATTAACGTGAGCGCGACACATAGGAAACTGATTTCTCAAATAATATTATAGAGATTAAAACTAAACAATATTTTTAAAAAATTTAGATATCTAAAAGAAACTAATGATATTACGATTAAAATTTTATTTACTTTTTTTAAAAAATGTAGAAAAGTTTGAAATTTTTAGTAATAAAAATTTTATAATTATAAAAGTAAAATTAAATAAAATTTCGAAATTTATAATTCAAATTTGAATATATTTATTTTAAGGATGATTTATGAGTTATTACCATATTTTAAATTTTTTACCAAAAATATAAATCAGCATTAAATGTAATGTATGAATTATTGCCATATTTTATAAAGTTTATCAAAAATATATATCAGCAATAAATCTTATTGTCCATGTAATATTTAAGTATAAGCCATGTCATATTTAAGTATAAGCCATGTCATCAATTTTAGTAACCATGTCATCATTTTTCTGTGAAATTGATTGTGAGACGACATGTGGCAAAATCATTTCGCAAATATAGTCTAGGGGATTTATCATTGATTATTTTACAAGAAATGAGATGAATAAGATGAGGTTCTGGATGAATTTTGACAGGTTTGGATAAAAGAATCTGAAAAGAACCCGAATCCAATGATACATGAATTTTTCGAATATACAATATTTGGAACCAAACAGATCGGAGACCGAACTGAAAGCGAACAAAAGTTTACAAATACTTAAATAAGTCCAAATCTCCATAATCCTGAAAGACCGGACTTGGTTGATACCAGATAATAAATATTATCTAAGTTTATTGAAGGCCATGATGGACTTTGATGGTTTCTGTTCTAATCTATCCTATTTCTGGAATCATCATAGAAGATTAGAAGCTTTGTAATCAACACTTTCAGGACCTGAAACCGAAGGTTTTCCTACTAGACTACTAGCACACCAAGCTCTGTAACTAATCCAAACAATTGGCAATCTTCCTAATCCTTTCCACTAACAGTATACAAGAACAGTCAAGAACTCTCTAAAGTCCAATGAAAAGCTTCTAATTTTGTCCATAAAGCACCCAACCAACAAACACCCAATGTCATGAAAACTTCATATATTATATAGATCTGAATAATTGAGCATCGATAACCAAACAGTTGCAGGGTTACATATACTAGAATTATAATGTCAAAGACTCAAACATACACATAGCAACAACAACAGTACAAAGCTTAATAGAAATCATTTACTTTTGCCTCTTAATTTTTCAACACAAACACCAAAAAGCTTCCAAATTTCATCAAGTGGCGATGTCACTTGTGTCTCTGGCGCACCTTGTAATGGTCTCACAGCCTCTGCCGTAAGAATTAGCTTGTCCGGATCGGCAATCGTAGTACGAGGCGCCGGGCTTCTGACAAGGAACCATGTCCCTCCTTAGGGTTTCGTACCCGATGTACCGCTTCTGAGCAATAAGAACTCTCCGGCTGATCTCCGACGGCATTAGCTCTTCATCTTCTCCGATGTTCCGGGCCAGCATCGCGTCGATCTCAGCGATGGCATCGGTGATTGGGAAGTGGGTTTGGATGAATAGAAGGGATAAAAGTAGTAAAGTGACAGAGTGTATCATGTTGGTGTAGATTTATCCCGTGGTGATCTGGGTATGCTTCTCTGTCTCTAACTATTGAGAGAGAGCTCGGTGGGGTAGTTGGTGAAGAAGGAGAGTCGTTGACAGTGTGTACAAATAAAGAGCAGGTTTTGGTTTAACTGTTCGGATTACTCAAAGAAGTCTACTTTAACCGGTCGGTTTGCAAATAGAATATAGACACTCCTCGACAATGAATATGACGCAACACATTACAAAGGCTGATGTCAGTTTTAGGAACGTGAGTGCCTTTTCAGATTTTTTCTTCTTCTACTAAAGTTTTTTTTTTCTTCTACTAAAGTTTATAGTCTATTAAAAACAATATATAGAACCAACATTTCTTTTAATGTGTGATTTAAAAAAAAAAATTATAAATATTTGAATTATTGCATATTTATTAACTAGTTTTACATAGTTGCTCTAAAAATAACACTTGAAACAAAATTCACAAATTAACACATTAAAAAAGAAAGATAAATATATCTATATTTATAATAGAAAAAAAACCAAGAAAACACCAAACCAAGTTTTTGTCACAAAATAGCATAATAAGGAGAAAAATGACCAAAGCAAGTTTTATTAAAGGGTAAATATGCATTTATAACCTTTGGGTTAATTAATTTAAGACTTAGAGTTTAGAGTTAAGGGGTGGGGTTTTAGTAATGTGTTCAAATTTTTAAAAATAAAAAAAAATATTAAATTTTTTTTTTTAAAAAATGCTATTTTGGTCATTTTATTTTTTGAGTGCTATTTTATGACAAAAATTTAAAAAGTTCTATTTGAGAGAATTGCCCTAACTTAAATAATATCTAATTTAGGATTACATATAAATAACACAAACTAAAGCTTTTTATAAAAATATATAAATGTATAATTTTTATATTGGGAACTTAACATTTTAAAAATATAATACAAAAGCTTTTAATTGAAGCTATAAGAAGTGAAAATTATATCACAAATAATAGGATTTAAAACCACCAATCATATTATGAAAAACCAGCATTTTAGTTTGCTATTTCTAAAAATATAAATATTACCAAAATCATTTATTTCAAAATAAAATGTAAATCAATTTTAAATATGGTAAATTAAAATACGAAATTAATAATATATAAGTTAACTGAAATATATAATATATTTCCGAAATTAACAGAAAACATCTTACAAAAATGATAATTAACTTATAAATGCAAGATATTTAAAGTGTAGGTTATATGCTATTCAAAATATTCGATAATATGACTTAAAACACATAAGATCTAAAAAACTAATTATAATATAACAAATCCTTATTTTAGTTTAATATTTTCAATAATGTCGATATTTCAAAAATTTGTTTATTTCAAAATAAAACAGAAACCAGTATCAATAAGGAAACCAGAAATTCTTATTTTGTTTATTTTAAAATTTGTTTATATAAACAAAATAAGGATTAATAATTGAAGTGTCATTATAATATTTTATTAAATTAAAACCATATATATTTTATAAATACACGGGTATAAATATTTAATACAGAATTATACAATATTGAGTTAATAAAATATTGAGTTGTTATTTTATTAACGTGAGCGCGACACATAGGAAACTGACTTCTCAAATAATATTATAGAGATATTTTCTTAGATGAAAAATATATATTTTTATATAATGTGATTTCATAAAAGAAAATTTCACATAGATAACTTTGATATTAGAAAAATAAATATTATTTATTTTAAAACATAGATTTAAACAATACAATTTCAAAGTAATAGAAATATTTTATATATCTATATATATATATTATTAGATGATTGCATAAAATAATTAAGTAACATAATGTTCAATTGACTAAAAATAGTTTATAATTAGTATTATTGAAATGTTTTTATTTATTTCCATATATTTATTTCACTATAATATCTTCCAATTACAAAAAATAATCTATAAATTGTATTTTTCTTATATAATATAATTTCTCAAATACAATCACAATGTTGTTACTGTTTATTTTTTAAGAGATATTGGAAAATGAAAAATAGATTTTAACAGTAAATATCTTTTGATCAAATAATTAGAAAATATTTTAAATTAAAATAACACGATATACTTTAACAATGTAGATAAATTATATTTTAACATTATTAAAATTATATGTTTTCTTAATATAAATTTTGATTTTAAATTTTATGCTTTTATGTTTGTGGAAATTAACATAAGGGCAATTGTCTAAAATAGCACTTCTGAAGTTTTTATCTCAAAAATGACACCACGAGGTGAAAATCACAAAATGACATTCATTAATGGTCAAAATATCCATAATGTCCTCGCTAAATAACAGATCTAATAAAAAAACCATCCTTTCGTCTCCTACAATCTCTCTCTGGTCGACGATCGACGAAATCTCCGGCGACGACAGAGAACAAATAAGGCAGAATCACCATCGTCCCTCTCATCTGTTGCTTTGTACATATCCAATTCAAAACATTCAATAGATGCAAACAAAGCAACAGATGAATATGTAAAAATACTCTTCCTAACATTTGAAAATCAAAACAGCGCACGTAGATGAGTATACGTGTGAAGGAAAATTAGGAAGAGTACGTGAAAATCAGAATATGATAAGAGTAGAATGCATAGAACCAACATCAGTTGGCATTTATAATTCCAATGTAAACTCTATCCGGAAACACGCTTTGAATGAGTATTATACGAACAAGCTAAAATGTCAAAATTTTCAACAGAAGATTCATGTTTTCATTAAATTGAGTGAATCTCAATAGCTGGAAGCATACAACATATTTGTGGGATTCATTGTCGTCCCAAGATAAAACAATCCCTAATAACTCAACCTCAAATAAACAACCTTGGACCATTAGCATAAGAGGCACCCATCTTTCTTCTAGAAAATAAAATATTAATACGATCAAATTAGATGTTTGAGAGACTGTACGAACCTGAGGAGATCTTACACTTGTGGGTGGCTAATGAGATTAATTTAAACATGTCTGTTTACTTCACATGCAACTAAATTTAAATTTTTTTAACAAAGAGAAGATCACAAACTTTCTCCTCATCATTGACATTTTCCCCAAAATTGTCAGTAGCAAACAAGAACCTTTTATAATCTACATCAGTTGACATTTTATAATTCCAATGTAAACTCCATCGGAAACACGCTTTAAATAATTATTAAACGGACAAGCTAAAATGTCAAAATTTTCAACAGAAGATTCATGTTTTCATTAAATTGAGTGAATTTCAATAGCTGGAAGCATACAACATATTTGTGGGATTCATTGTCGTCCCAAGATACAAAAAAATCCCTAATAACTCAACATCAAATAAACTACCTTGAACCATTAGCATAAGAGGCACCCATCTTTCTTCCAGAAAGTAAAATATTAATACGATCAAATTAGATGTTTGAGATATTGTACGAACCTGAGGAGATCTTACACTTGTGGCTAATGAGATTAATTTAAACATGTATGTTTATTTCACATGCAACTAAATTTAAAGATTTCTAGCAAACATAAGATCACAAACTTTCTCCTCAACATTGACATTTTCCCCAAAATTGCTAGTAGCAAACAAAAACTTTCTTATTCTTCAACGACACTATGGACATGCAGTAAAAACCTAAGCAAACAGAAGTGAACGAGCCAAAATTATGAGTTCTCTGTTTAGCATTTGGTTGTAACTATAAACAATCAGTCAATATTAAAATTTTAATTGGATTATGGTTCCGTTGGAAAGCAAGGACGGATTGGTTAGAACATATCAACCAACTAAACATAATACACAGAAATAAACCGAATAAACAAAAGTTTACACCCCTATTTTTCCGAATAAGCAGATATATAAACCAATTTCAGTTTAAATATATGTTTTTCAAAGGAATTAGAAATAATATATATATGAAATTAATGTTAAAAATAAATAAATATTTAAAATATATTTGTTTTTCTATTTATTTGCATATCCCGCCCGTAGGGCGGGTTAATCACTAGTAGATTGTTAAATGGCATCGATATAAATTATGTACTCAAACGCAATCATGTTTAACATTCGGGTCACATAAAGCAAATTTTACGTTTTGATCCGTATTTCTATGATGCTTAACATTCTGGTCATATAAAGCAAATTTTAAGTAACCCGTACATTTATACGAGTTATATTCATTTTAAATATATCGTAAATTTGGTTTATATCCTGAATTACTATATATTGTTTTGTATCATTTGATTCTACTTTTATAACAGTGTTGATCATGTAGTTTGAAATTTTTATTGTACAATATTTTATTTTACTATATGTAATAGACTTTATCATTAATATTTATCAATATTGAAATACTTTTGTAGTTTTTGATATACAATTTTCTTTATTTAAAATAATTAGATGGATACGTATCCTCAAAAAATGAGTAAACGAAATATAAGCTCTAGTTTACATACATATCTTTCACAAATTTCATTAGTTACAAAATCATCTTATGCAGTTGTTAAAACAATAAATTTCTTAAATCTTTTCCACATTTTGATGATGTTTAAAATTAATAATTATTAATCATGTTAATAAAGTTTTCTATTAGTTTTAAACTTTTAGTTTGACGTTAATAATATTAAATCTAATCTTGTTCAAAAAGTCTAACATTTGTATTCAGAAAAGGTTAAAAGAGTACTTGAACTCTTGAACTCTATAATCACAAGCTTCTTGAACTCTATAATCACAAGCTTATTATCAATGATGTTATGAAAACAAATCTCAATTTTGAGTTTTCAATTTGAAAGTTGGGGGTTTAATGTGTTAAAACTATTGATGATAAATTTGAGATTGTTTTGCTGTTTGAATGAAACAAAGAAAAAAGAATCAGAGCTACAAACACATGAAGCTTCATTTACAAAGATATTTGGCTTGGCTTACGAGGAAGACGAACTCGTGACATTTCTCTTTAGTAAGCGATTTTAAATCTCGTTGATCATATTTCTTCTCTGATAATTTATTTATTTGTCTCGGATTCAGATTTTACTAGATTGGTCTTGTCATACAGTTAGATTAGGTGATATAATCTTGTTTCTAACCTCTTTGGGTGTTGTTATGTTCAATCTCTTACTCTTCTAAGATTTCTATCATTTTCTTGTTAACAACACATTAACATCTAAAATAAGCATATGTTAGATCATACTATTTTATGCTGAGTTTTCTACTGAAATAGAGTTTTGTATAAATATGTTTGAAAGAGATTAACTTTACAGATTATGAGAAGTTTGTACAATTCTATTGATGTTTGAGTTGAGATTGGTGAGAGATGGTTAGAAACATCAATTTTTTATATGGAAAGCTTTCAGTCTATGTTAATAAAGTGTCTTTATATTTTTTCTATGGATACACAAAAGATCTAACTGAGTTAAATGACACTTGTGGTACTGTTTATATTAAAATCTCTTTGTAATTAACTTGAAACTTTTTATCGCTTGCTGTTTTGGTCTTTTTCCTTTTATGTTATTTTGGTATATGAGCTATTGTCGAGTACTTATTTTCTCCCTTGATGATACTAATCTTTTAGGTAGGTCTTTAATCTAGATATTTAATATCATGTTCTGTTTATACACATGGTTGATCTCTGTAGGTGTAAGTAACACCCGTGTATCAATCATTGTTTGAAAAGTTGACAACTTTATCAGCCATTTATGAATTCTAGAATCAAGAATTTTGGTTTCAAAATCCATAATTTAACAACAAACTGAAATATTTTTTTAGTCTCGTTAAATTCATTGTGCATAAAAACTTGCGATCTCTGTATCGATCTTAATATCATTTACAAGTTTAGGAAGCATTTGTAAATGTTTAGGAAGGCGTAACAAGAACTTTTCTCATGATATTGTGCAATGCTTGTTTATGATTCCTTATTCCTCTGTCATTAAACTTGGTTACTTGTTATTGCTTCATTTGATAGATGTTGTATCTTTCTTTTTGTTCAGAAAGCATTCTTAAATATTCAGAAAAATATTCCACAAAATTTGAAATGACATGTTTTTGGCTTCTTTAATTGGACTCTTTCATTTCATTTTACGAAGCTTTCCTATAAATTTAGGAAGGATTTCTAAACATTTTGGAAAAAATGTTATTAAAAAGGTTCTTTTACTTTGCTACACAAGATATAAACACAATGGGAGATTCATTATTTTCCAAGCTGACAGTGCCTTTCTTATGCTATTTTATTTGTTTTGAGCGAAACTAATCAGTTGTGATAAACCTTATATTGATACAATTAAGAGAATCCTCACACCAAAAGAGTCCAAGAGAATTAGAGAAAAAATTATGGGTCTTCTGGTCAGTAACAATTACTGGAGTGTTAAAGTTGCTTATGAATAAATTGGATAATTGTTTGAATTGTTATTTAAAAAAAAAACATTTCAGTAGGTTATTGAACACTTTTAGGACGTAAAAACATTTTCAAGAAAACTATCATGAAAATTATATCAATACCATGAAAAGAGAATCATTCCCAAATTATACCATTAATGAAATACTAAAATTTTCCAAATATGTCATTACTATTTCAAAGAGAATTAAACATTCATTAATGGCAAAAAGTCATTATGTTTTTGGGCTTATATAACTTAGTTTTTGGGCTTATATAACTTATTTTTGGCCTTATATAACTAAAATCTATATACTTGACTACAAATCAAATTGAGCTTATGAATTTAATCTCCGTCTAATTATTTTTTCAGTTTCCAAAAAAAAGTCGAATTGGGGTTTTGAACATACAAATTAAATCAAGCTTATTGAGTTAATCCCATAATTTGTAATATCAGTGGATATTTATGCAGATATTTTAATGGTATTGATACTAATTTCGAAAAACAAATTACATGATTACAAACATTTGATATGGTATGTATGGTTACCACTGATATTGGTTGTTACCTTGATTTACACGTACTTCTAATTTAATATCAAGCAAATTTTAAAGTAAGAGAAAATATCACATTGTTAATCGGATCAATGGTATCAGATCGCGGATTAATAGCGAGTTTTGGGTTTTTACTGGATTCTATCAAATTTTTAATTAACATTTTTTCATATAAGATATTGGGTCTACCAAGTTCAACCACAGATCTGGATCAGATACGAAAATATCCCTTAAAACTCAAACATTATTATAGAACAATTTTAAATTATTTGTTTTCTAACAAATGAAAAAACAAACCCGCGCTTTCTAAGTGCAAGTCAAAATCTAGTATCCAATTATTTTCTATTGAATAGAAAAACATTTAGATTCTGAAGGGAATCAAACACCGAACATATAAGGTTCAAATGCAGTAAAAGCAATGGTTTAGTAGCTAGACTACGATGCAATAAATGTAATAACAAACTAACATATCTTTTATATATTAATTGAGAAAACATACAACATTGTTTAGTAGCCATGTCATGTGTCATTATTAGAATGATTTTTAAAATCTTTAGAAAAATAGGTTGGTCCATCTAAACATATTATATTTTTTATTAAACTAACTATTAAATTGAATAGTAGTTTATAAAATAATATTCTCCATTGTTTTCTTAAATAAAAGTTACAGAATTATCTTATATGATTAATATATATACGAATTAATGATTATGAATAATAAAAATTTATAAACAAATTTGTACCCACTCTCATTTTTGTTTAAGCTATATATTAAAATAGAAGTCACAACTTATTTTCATGTGTGATTTGTTTTAAAAATAGACTATCCTTAGACAGTCATTATTGAAAGTACACCTATCATTTAATACTATATTATTACAAGAATATAAACAAATAAAAAATATTCTACAGATTTTTTTAAGATTGTAATCTAATAAAATATATATCTTTTTAAAATATATAAATACTACTAAAAGAGGAAAATTGTTTTGAAACTAATCTTATTTACATGGTATATTATAATTTGTGTCACTAAAATTTAATTATTTTCTGAATCATAGCCTATGCCAAAACAATATATATTTTTATATATTACAAACACAATTAGTCGCTTTATGTAACAAACTATATCTACCATAAGTTATGGCCAAATTCATTTCACACTTTATCAAATTACGAACATTAACTATGCAAATGGAAATTTATACACATAATACATTATCATTCAGTTTACAAAAAAAAATCATTGGAAATGAAAATAATTTTCATGTTTATGAAATTTTAATAGCCTTTCGATGTCAAAAATACAAAAAAAATCATTGGAAATGAAAATAATTTTCATGTTTATGAAATTTTACATATTATAACGTCTAATAATCAAATGAAAAATCTAACAAAATAAAATATAATAAGTATTACAAATACAATTGATGGTTTGAAACAATTAACTGGATGACAAGCAACTAAAATATAACACTATTGAATTTAAATAAGTCATATACACTTTTGAATATATGCTTAATGCGTATATTATATCACTAATGATGTAAACACAAAAATAATTATGTAAATATAAATGAAAACAAACATCCGTGCGGTTGCACGGTCCAAGGTTTAATTTTATAATTAAAAGAAATTATATGTTATATCTTAAATTGTTTTTAAATGAGTACAAATTACTAAAAATGTTAAAATCACTTTGAAAATTATTTGATCAATGAATTATTTTTTTTCTGTTATAACAAGATACAAATGATCATAAAATCAAATGAATATGAATTCTCATTTAATATATACTAGATTTTGACCCGTCCTTGAAAGGACGGGTTTTATTTTCACTTTTATGAAATATATTATTTGTTTGTAATTATTGAATATTTGTCTTAATAAATTTTTTTTTATAATAAATTCGACACATAGAGTCTTTCTGGTAAACTATGTGTTTCTGGTTTTGTTTTATTCTCTCTCTAATCAACATATTTATTTGACTTGTTGTTAAATAAATGATCTTAGAATGTAAATGTACAATATTATTATATTGATATTTTGTTCTGTGTAGTTTGTTGTTAAAAGAAATGATTTTGAGTTCAAACATACAGTACTCTATATTGATTATTTGATCCCGAACACCCAAAACGCAAACCGATCAGAATCAAACCCGTATGGATACCCGAAAGCCCATCCCTAATCATTATTATATATTGTATATGTGTCATCATATAATTAATCATATTTTATACGTACCATCATATAAGTAATCATATAACTAATAGTATTTTATATGTATCATCATATAAATAATTACATATATCTTATATGGTTTAATATGAAATATAAAAACCATAATTTGAGTTGGTATTTGAAATTGGCTTTGTATTGTATTTTTCTTATATATGTTGAAATTTTTTTTTGTAATGATTATTGGAAAATAGTTTAGTAAAATTAAGAAATAAAATATTTTGCAAACATATAGGTCTGATTTACAAATATGGTTATAATTGTTCGCCTAGATTATGGTAACAGTCGGATTTATGAGGAATGATATCATATTTTGTTACGATTTTTTATTGTTTAGTTAATGTTGTTAATTAAACCACATGGACGGAACCGATAAAATGAGACACAAAAATTACAAAAATTGGTTAAAGGCTTATCCTAACTAAGAATACTTGTACTTGTTTCCACAAAAATTTAACTAAAAATACTATCTTTGTTTCCAAACATCTCCAATGTGTACTTCAACTTTAATAATATAGATATATAGATACATACATTCATATTAAATAATACTCCCTCTGTTTTTAAATAATACATGTTTTGAGATTTTCACACTTTTTAATAAAACATATTAAAATTTACTTATTAGTGCATAGTTTTTTGTTATTTTATATTTCCTATATTTCTAAACCAATAAAATTTCAAGAAATGCAATTAATGTTTTTGAGATTCACAATTATTCATAATTAGTTGACAAAAATTACATTGAAAATTTGAAAAATACATCTTTTTGAAACAAAAAAAATTCCTAAAACATACATCTTTAAAAACAGAGGGAGTATATTGATATTGTTTAAATTAAAATATGTAAAATATAAAAATACATACATATGTTAATTTTGAAATTTGTTTTGAGAAATATCATATCCAAAAATTTGTGATTAATGTTTTAAATGTTTTTTTACAGAAAATATACAAATTTTAATAAAAGCATATGATAATAAATATGTATATTCAAATATACTATATATCTATGTCAATATCATCGAAATTTAATTATATAACAAATAAAATATATAAATTATTATTTTGATTTATTTACCATAAAAATATTGTAAGTAAATAAGAGGTGTTTTTTATTTATTTTATTACTCTAATCCTATTTATATCAATTGAGAAACAATTGAAAATTCAATCAAATGAAATATTTTATTAATTAATATTTTACAAAAATATTACAAGAGATTGGTACATCAAAGATTTATTTAAAAACTATTTAAATCACCTAGCAAGAACATGGATTGCACAACAAATTTGATATCCTAACCCTGATCCCCTTTCTCTTTGTCACAAAACCGACAAAGAATGATTTAGAAGTGTCGATTTTGACAATCTGAAATGGTAACGTTTTTTTTTCCGTTTAACATATTGTTTTCCTTAAATGGCCTAGAATTATTTTTAATAATTAACTAAATAGACCACATATATAGTAGAATGTGTTTTAGTTTAAAATTTGTTGAATCCAAAATCAATATGTAACCATCATCACTTTCACTAAAATTTTGTTACAATAAAAAATATAGGGTTCGACAAAATCTGAATCCAAAGAACCAAACCAAATTCAATCTGAAAAAGTAATATAGAACTTTAACCAAAATTGGTTAGATGTCCGAACGGGTTCAAAATTTTGGTATCTAGAGAACCTTATCCAATTCGAACCAAAATATTTTAGGTATCCGAGTGTATTTGAACAAGATTTATATAATTAAATATATTAATCATTTTAAAATTTAATATCTAAATAATATACAACATATATAAGATGTTTTTAAGTTGTCCAAAAAACTTGAAAACATATACAAATATTTCAAGTTACATGTTTAAAATAGCTAAACGATACTCAAGATACCAAAAATACTTGAAATATCTATTGATTTCCTATCCAAATATTTAAGCTAAACCAATTTTTATGATAAGTTTAAGTATTTTGACATATATTATTCAAATTTATATGTTATAAATTATTATTTTTTTAGATTTTGAGAAATTTAAATTATATATGAACTTAATTGTTTTTAAAAATTAAATGGGTTATCCGAACCCACAAAGATCCAAACCTAATCGAGTCCGCAAAGATCCAAACCGAACATAACCTAAAAGTTAAGGTATAAATGATTTTAATTTTTAAATTTAAATGAGTTCTCCAAAACCAAACCCAAACCGAATCCGCAAAGATCCAAATCGAATCGAATCCGCAAATATCCAAATCAAACATAACTAAAACGAACCCCTTAATCAAATGTAGAAAAGATTATTGATAACAAAATGTGTATTGTTTATAATATTTAAAGATAACATTTTTTAAAAACCCCACCGCGAGAGTATATCTTATTAAATATATCATGTATCATATTTAGGAAAAGTTTAGAAAAACATATATTTAATTTATTCAATCAAATTCTCAATTATATATGAAATTTGATCAGCAAAAAAATAAGGATTTGATCTCCATATTGGTAAGTTCCAAATAATGTTTTACAATTTTGAAAAAAAAATATATATATTTTACTAGATATATGAATCAAACGCGAGAACTCCCGAAAAATGAATCATACTGCGTAGCCACTGGGTTCATTTGTTATATACATTGAGTTTACTAATCAAAATTACATATCCTATAATTTTCTTTTTAAAAATATAAAAATTGGATTTAGAGGTGAATTGAACGCGTAGCATATATGGTCAGAGTACATTAAGACTAGTGGTTTAGCCTCTAAGGTATGGTGGAACATTTTTAATCACCAAAATTTAAATATGTATATATATCTTATTTAGGATATCATGTAACGTATTTTAGATGAGTTTTCGAAAACTGAATTTTCAAACATCTTTATGCACAAAATAAATTCCTCACTTTTCTTCTTTTCCAAGGAATCATAGAAAACAGTTTCATCAACATTAGTCAAGCACATCTTATTCTTCTTAATATCACAAACTGCTTTCACTGTAGTAATGAAGGCTCTTCCAAAAAAACATCTGATTTGATCTCCACGACATGAAAGTCGACAGGAATGCATTCCCCTATCTCCACTTTAACATTCCTAATGATGCATGTTGAATTAGCTTTGGAGTTATCCACGAAAGTGAAACTACCTTTTTAAGGTTCGATCTTTAATCATAATACTTCAGCAGTGTCTATAATCATAATGCTAACTGCAGATCCAATATTACAGAGGGCGTTTGGCAAATCATAGTTATGTGTAGAGCATGGAATCAGGAATTTCCCAGGATCTTGTTCCTTATTTAGAGTCTTCTTAGGTTTACGGCAGACCTTGTTGAATAGCAGCTCAATGTCTTTATCTGTCTCTCTGAAAAAATTACCAAGTCTGTACTTATAATATGCTTTCTCGAAAAACATATCCTTAGGAACCCTCTTCATCCTCTTGTAAAATCCATCAAACTCCACTTTGCTAACTTCTCTACAATTCAAAGATGTTAATGCTTTATAGATTCAATTCTAGAAATCGATTTTAATAAGTAAGTAATCCAGCTTTAACATGTAATTACTAATCAGATGACTAAGTCTTTGTTCCAGCTTTCGCATGTGAACAAGGAGCGAGCGTTGATCGATGCTATGGCCATAGCATCGATCGAAGCTTCCTCAGACAAGCATTAACGACCTAATAGATTATGTTCAACTAGATTCCTAGACCAACTATCATATGCGCCTATGTATCTAATCCAGCAGGATTCGGTTCCGTTAATTGACTGCACTTTTGTGCATCTCAATTGTCTTGTGATTCTAGGTTTAAGCAATCAATCATATTTTCATGGTTTCTAACTACTTCAAATCCTAGTATTTTAAATCACCCTGGTGTAGAGATCTATAGATATTCTAGCAATCCTAATTGATATTCAGTTTGACATTAAGTTTATGAAATCCCTAAAATTAACAAGATGAATTATTCAGACTTAGAAGCAATAACACAAATCATAGTCTGAATAATATAATAGAATAAGAAATCAATGATAAAACCAATGGAGTTCCAATCAATCTCCGAAGGAGAATTGATATTTTTCTCCAACCCTAAAACAAGAATAATGAAAATAAGAAAGCATAGAAAGCGTAGCCGTCAACCATGGCTTAGAAATATCATAAATAGGGTTTCTGGTCGTTCAGGGGTATTTTGGTAACTTTGTGGTGGCTTCTGGAGTTCAGTCGGTTGTTAAATATAATCGGTCCACATTGTGACATCCCCGTCGATTGATGTCAAGTGTGCTGCATCGATAAAATATGTTCTTCTTCTCGACAGTTTCCTCTCGCAAGGCAGACTGACTATTCTTCAGTAAAACGGACATAACGTCCGATCTAACCGTTGGATTGACCTAAAACCGGTGGCATTGAAAAGCTAAATCAAATTTCTATCTTTTGTCGAAATATCAGTTCAATCGCACCATGGGAAGGTCTTCATCCATAGCTAAACATCTGATATATCTGTGCAGCTCTGCACTCCAAAGGTTCAAGACACCAAAATCACCAATTTCCTCCAAATCGTTCATGAACCTGTAAATACTCTAAATAGACTCTATAACATAATAATTAGTTATTAAAACACTTATAAACCATGATTAAAAGTGGATAAAATCCATGGTATATCAATCAGTTTTGGATTAAATCATCAACAAGATAACTACCCTAGACATACTCTCATACTGTTGCTATGAGAATCATATGCTCCGGCTATAAACATACTAGAAAATGTTTGGGCCAGCATTAACCATGTAATCAAAATTTGCAGGACACTTTTATCTCAAATTATTAATAAACCTCATTTAAAATAATATTAATAATATATTAAGAAAATAGTTTTAAAAATTATAGCTTTGTTTATATATAACCTTTTTTTGAAATTATAAGCGGAGTATATCTAAAAATTTAAAGATTGGTACCATAATTTATCTATAACTATTCAAAAATCTTATTATTTCAACTTTTAGATTTGAGTCATGGTCAACAGTTTTATAGAATTAAAATTGTTATGTTATTTTGTAATATATATTAATTAGATAACAAATACTAGTAAACTATTTCTTAATTAATTAATATATTTATACATATATAAATATTAAACCTTTTCGAATTTAAATTTATTTTTTATTATAAATTATTATGAATTTAAATTTATTATTTTATTATAAATTATAAATCATTACGACCCCTATTTTATGAGGACAAATTTTTGTATAAAAATATTGTGATGTTTATACATAAAAGCTATGTTTACACCACATGTGAAAAGTTTATTATAATTTTATCTTAGCTTTTTTTTTGTCGTCAAATAAACAGACTCATATAGACTCTGCGAACCACCCTGGGAGCTCTGCATCCATGTGAACGACGAAAAACGATTGCTGTCAGGCACTGCGTGCTAAACGATCCGCCTTTGAATTCTCCGTTCGTGGTACATGAATGAGCTGTGAGCTGTGAACTCTGAAAACTGTTTTGTAGGCTCTTAATATCCTCCAGATAACTTGCGAACGCTGGCCACTCTTCTGGTTCCGACACCATCTTCACCAATTGAGAACAATCTGTTGCAAACGTAACTTGAAATTGCCGTAAATTTTTCATACATTCCATCGCCCAAATTAAAGCCTCTACCTCCGAGTAGAGGGGAGACATACTTGCCCGCACATTTCGCGCTCCCATTAATCTCTCAAATCCTTCCAGAGTACTATACCAACTTTGTCCTGAGAAAACATCTTTATCCTTCCACGATCCATCTATAAAGCACCATCGCCCTGGGATTGTGACCGTTTGATTCACCTGGGGCATTATAGTATGTCTTATATCCAACTCCTGAGCCGCAGCCCACATAGTAGATTTTAGGCCTGGGATTTCGGGTATTCGGGTCGGTTTCGGGTAAGATCCGTTCGGGTCCGGATAATTCGGTTATTTACAAATTGTATCCAATGAGTACTTGGAACACTTACGGTTCGGTTTCGGATCGGTTCCGACCGGTTCCGGGTCGGTTTCCGGATATTAAATTATTAACCGGAAACTAATATTTTTATTTACTTTTATAAATATTTTATAAATTTTTTGATTTTTTTTAAAAAGTTTAATATAAATCGCTTATATATCTATAGTTTGAAAGTATTTACAACGAAATAGAAGTGGTGCAGTGGTAAAAGGGACTGCACTTTCACCTCTCCCACCCGGGTTCGAACTGCATAAGGTGCAAATCAATGTTTTTTAAACATTAATTCGGTTTAAACGGGTACCCGATTGGATCCGGATAAAAACCCGAACCGACCCGATACCCGTGGATATTCATAAACATTACCCATCGGTTAAATATGCCTTATCCGAAACCGGTCCGAACCGGTCCATTTCGGGTCGGTTCCGGTTCGGTATTCGGTTCCGGTTAAAAAGTCCCAGCCCTAGTAGATTCCGTTTCAGCTAATTTTAGTGTTTCCTTTACATCAATATCCAGATTACTAAATACCTTATTGTTTCTTACTTTCCAAATGTACCATAGTATCTATGCGAAATGGTGATCATCCATCTTTGGTAGAACTCGCCAGAATAGATGATCCATATTAGCAAACAACGATCCCGAAGAAAAAACATCCAGATTTGTTGGTATCTTTGATAAAGCCCATACTTACCGTGCTGGAGGGCATTCGAAAAAGATATGGTTTAGAGATTCCTCTACATTCCCACATCTATCACAAACAATCTCCCCTTGCATCCCTCGTGCTTTTAAATTCTTCTTAACCGCCATACACTCCGAAACAATCTGCCAGAGGAAATGTTTCATTTTCGGTGGATACCGTAGCTGCCAACAAAAAGCTTTCAATACATCTACTGTCGGGCCATAAAAATCTAGTTGTTTCTTCTTATTTTTTAAATCATAAACTAAAAGGATACAACTATTCACACTGATATATATATGATTAAGCTCTCTCTTATTTTGTATATTTTCATATTTTTATATCAAACATTATAAGAGATACAAGAAAAATATTGGATGAGTATTTATGTATGTTCTTTCACATCTTCGCGTGCTCATTTTTTGGTATCACATGTTGAAAAAACAATTAGATATGTAACATGATAATAATTATAATCTTGATTAGAAAAATTAGTAATAATTTTAGAAATTTTCCTTTTTCATAATCCTAAAAAAAAAGATTTGAAAACAATTTATTTAATATTATTTTTCTTTTCTAAAATTTTAATGAAAATATAATTATAAAAGATTGTATTGGTTCTTCAAAGTTGTTAATTAACATGATTACGACACATGACAATTATATATTTAAGAATGTGATATGTGTTAAACTATATCATTACTAAAAATATATGTATTAAGATAATAAAACAATTTTGTTAAAAATTAATTGTATGATTATTTTCATATTTTGATATCAAACATAATTAATGTGACTATTATGCTTATGTATGATTATGTTTACGTGTGCTTGTTCTTATCGGCATGTAAAATTGATTATGATATTGTAGGTCATGTTACTAAAGAATTTAAATCAAAGAAAAGGACTTTGTAATGGAAAAAAGTCACTAATAACCTGCCTAGACAACATAATTATTGAAGCAGAAATCCTAATCAAAAACTATGTTGAAAAAAAATAATTATTCGTAGAATAAACCAAAACCTCATACCAACATATGTAGGATTGCCTTCATACCAACGCATACAAGATTCAAACTTAAAAGACTATAATTCTCTATACGAATTTGCTATGTAATGATTATCAACAAGAGTTTAGATCAAAGTTTAAAAAAGTTGATCTATATTTTTCAAGTCTACTCTTACAATTATACGTACGTACTATCAAAAATCACTACTGTTACAAAGCTTCAGATTTTTTCAAAAATATAACGACAACAATATTCTACAATATATTATATAACAAGAAATTTTCAATAGTATATGATATATAGACAAAGAAGTTAAAGTCATGATGCTAAAGTAAAAAAAAAATGATGTTTTATCTAAAAATATATTTGATATTTAGTTGACTATCAATGATACATATTGATTGGTGTTGTATAATATTTATATTTCGAATTCTGTTATTTTTAATTTATCTTAAACAATATAGAGAGTTCACAGTTCTATATGTTAAATTAACTACAACTATTATTATTTTGAAAAGAATAAAAGTGAGTATTTACTAAAAATTAAAATAACTAATATATTATCTAAAACACTATGATTATTGAAATGAAATATTAATCAAAATTTATGTAAGGAAACAGATTATTATTACTAAAATAAGTCAACAATATATACGCGAAAATTCAAAAACTAATGTGAAAAAAAAAATTCATTTTTTATCTGTTCGTGAAATTAAAAGATCAAATAAATTTTATATCTAGTTATTAATAAACCTCATTCAAAATAAAATTAATAATATATTAATAAACTAGTTTTAAATTTTTTAGCTTTGTTTATATATAACCCATGTTTTTTTTGAAATTATAAGCTCTAATTTTAGTAGTATATCTAAAAATTTAAAGATTTGAACCATAATTTATCTATAAATATTCGAAAAATGTTATTACTTCTACTTTTAGATTTGAGTTATGCTCAACAGTTTTATAGAATTAAAATTGTTTTGTTGTTTTGTAATATATATTAATTAGATAACAAGTAATAAACTATTTCTTAATTAATTAATATATTTATACATATACAAATATTAAACCTTTTTAATTTAAATTTATTGTTTTTATTATAAATTATTACGACTATTTGAATTTAAATTTATTGTTTTATTATAAATTATAAATTATTACAACGCCTATTTTATGAGGGAAATTTTTGTATAAAATATTGTGATATTGATACCTAAATGTTAAGTTTACACCATGTGAAAAGTTTATTATAATTGTTTTCTTAGTTAAGCTGTATAAATATAAATGAAGATAAATTGCACTAGTGTACAAAATTTTATTTTTGCCAACCACTAGTGTATAATGTTTTGAATCGAATTACTGAATTAAAAAAAAAAGAAATTCAACAAATATTATAACATATATATGATACATTTTTTGTCGACACATATATATATATATGATTTTTATCAGTAAAGGACATGATTTATGAATTCGAGAAAGTTATTGTACTGGACTGGGTGAAAACTAATCATAATACTAGTTTTATACCATTTGTTCAAAAAAAAAAGTGGTATAAATGGATGCTACGATTTAGCTTAAAACATAACTACCGTAAATAGCAATGCCCACATTTGAAATGAGAGCTTCACATCACACATTCAATGAAACAAAGAACATAATAAAAGGTGAAAAGATAAAGAAAGCTCTAAAACTGGTGAGGAAAATAGTTTCCTCTTTTACCATTTTTCGTTTAAAGAGTACAACGGTGATCAAAACACAAAAACAAATCGAGAAGGAACTGATAACCAAAAGCTAAATTAAGTTTCAAGAGAAAGAAGAACAACAAGCAACAACCTTCAAAAGCCAATAACCCTTTATTCAGAATGATATTTGGTCAACTTCATCAGCGGACCAATATCTTCCACTCTTCCCACCATAAACGACACAAACCACAAGCAGAACCAAAGAGCTCTCCTCTCAGTACCTGTAGTGAGCAGGCTTGTATGGTCCTTCAATGGGAATGCTGACGTAGTCAGATTGGTCCTTTGTCAACTTAGTGAGCTTAGCTCCAAGCTTGCCCAAGTGAAGAGCCGCAACCTTCTCATCCAAATGCTTGGGTAGAACGTACACCTTCTTCTCGTACTTACCGCTCGACTTCTCATTCCAAAGCTCAAGCTGGGCGATCACCTGGTTGGTGAAAGAGCAAGACATGACGAAACTCGGGTGACCAGTGGCACAACCCAAGTTCATGAGACGACCCTCAGCCAGGACAATGATTCCGGACTTGGTGTCTGGGAAGACCCACCTGTCGGTCTGGGGCTTGATGGTGATACGCTTGACACCAGGGAAGGTCTCGAGACCAAGCATGTCAATCTCGTTGTCAAAGTGACCAATGTTGCAGACGATGGCGTTGTTCTTCATCTTCCTCATGTGGTCAACCATGATGATGTCTTTGTTACCGGTGGTGGTGACAAAGATGTCGGCTTCGGAGACGACATCCTCAAGGGTCAGAACTTGAAGTCCTTCCATCATAGCTTGTAAAGCACAGATGGGATCGATCTCGGTGACAATGACTCTGGCACCAGCAGTCTTCATGGCAGCGGCACAACCCTTTCCGACATCACCATATCCGCAAACAACGACAACCTTTCCGGCGATCATGACATCGGTGGCCCTCATGAGACCATCAGGTAGAGAGTGACGGCATCCGTACAAGTTGTCGAACTGTAATTAGGGGGAAAAAAAGGAGATCAATACGACATCGTTTCATCCAATCACAGGAAAAGATTAGATTCTAGTTTCACATTTGTCCTGGCTACAAACCGATAAGCGAGATTTGAAAAATTCAATCAGTTAAAAACCGAATAAATAAACCGAGATATAAAACGAACCAAACCAATAAACCGAGATATAAAACGATTCCGGTTCACAATAATTAACACAAAACCAAACCAACAGTTCCCGGTTCAATTTAAGTACCTTGCTCTTGGTGACGGAGTCGTTAACGTTAATGGCAGGGAACAAAAGAGCACCAGTCTCCTGCATCTGGTAAAGCCTCTTGACACCAGTGGTGGTCTCCTCAGAGACACCAACGAGTCTCTCCTTCATCTTGTGGTACTTCTTAGGATCAACCTGAAGACCTTCCTTGATGATCGAAAGCACGATCTGGAACTCAGGGTTATCAGTGGAACTCGGATCCGGAACCTGACCCGTCTTCTCAAAGATCTCCTCTGCCTTGACTCCCTCGTGGATCAAAAGCGTCGCGTCACCACCGTCGTCCACGATCAGATCCGGACCACCGCCTGGACCCCAGTCCAGAGCACGCTCCGTGCACCACCAGTACTCCTGAAGCGTCTCTCCTTTCCACGCGAACACGGCGGCGGAGTCGCGAGCGATCGCGGCCGCGGCGTGGTCTTGGGTCGAGAAGATGTTGCACGAGCACCATCTCACTTCCGCGCCCAGGGCCGTTAGGGTTTCGATGAGCACGGCGGTTTGGATCGTCATGTGGAGAGATCCGGTGATTCTCGCGCCTTTGAAGGGCTGAGATGGGCCGAACTCCGTACGGCAGGCCATCAGTCCGGGCATCTCCACCTCCGCGAGTTCGAGCTCCAGACGACCGAAGTCCGCCTGAGACATGTCCTTGACCTTGTACTCGCGCCCACTCGACGTCTTCTCTACGATCAACGCCATTTCTTTCGGATCTGAGATTTGAGATGAGATTGGGGGCAGACAGAGAGAGAGGTGTGTGTGTGAGGAGAAAAGAAAGGGAGTGAGAGAGAGTATAAATAGATGAGGTCTATATCATATGGACGGCTCCGATTGTTTTAAGGGTTTGGTGGATCTGGTAGAAGCTCTGTGATCCACTGTTTCGCGGAACACGCTGCTCTACAACTTTGACTCATGTCGTTAGACTACTATTGTGGTTTCACCGGACGACTTGCCACGTGGCTTCACCCAAATCGTTGCCGAGATATTTATTTTGTGGTGGTGATTTTACATTTAACGTTTGGATTCTTGCGTAATACTCCATGATTGCAATATATATATACTCAAATTCAAGATTGGCGTCAAAGGAAATGGATTTAATTGATGATTTTGATTCCCTTTCTCTCTAGGGAGAGAATGAATGGTATTTCATCTATATGTATGATTTGTATGATTTTAAGGTAGGTGAAAATTATATGTTACCATTAAGATGTCAACTGTTTAAGACGTATCACACTCATATCAACCAGCCATGACCACACCACAGGGGCTACTCTCCGTTGAATAGATTGTGTGGTTTAATGTTCACGATCACTTTCACTCTAAAATCTCTTTTACTGCATTAATCATCTTGCCATCAATCCCATTCTGTCCATCTTTCATTTTAGATGAGATCTTGTTCGTTTTATTGGCCCACGAGAGTCGCCACATATTCTCCGCATATTTCAACGAGATGTTTTCCACATATATGGCTTTCGATCCATCACATGTGACTGTGTAATGTCTGAATTAGATATAAATGGAACTACAATATATTGTAATAAAGAGTAGTCCATCATCTGAGCCCAGTGGCTCCACTTCTTTGAGTTTCCCCTAAATTCTATTGTTCTTTCCTTCCACATCCAATCCAAGTGAGTGTTAACAAGTAGTAGAACCGCCGCAAGAAAATTAATTGACCAGTGAACAACCGTTACGCTTTCTTTCGATTGTGTGTTGATTAGTTTGTTTTAAGAAACACTTTGTTTTTATTTCTAAGATATAGAGGAACCCACTATTTCTCCATTTCTGTTTACTACTTTTTCCCGGAGGAATTTTTAGAGTTACCACTGTTTAATTCGTCTATGACCATCAAATGAAATATGAATAACCCGTCATTCTCTCTTTGAAACAAATGGCGCTTGTAGGTTTGTAGGTAGCTTCATGAGTCAAACAATTGAGGAAGCCGATACTTATACTTTGGTAGAGAATCTCGCACAAAGCAATTGGAGTCATGGCTCGGATTATGATCGGACTACAAGGAAAGACAATGATGAATCTCATCATGCCATCCAAGAGCTGAATGCAAAAATGAATAAAAAAAAGCTTTTGGCATTAATTAATTTGTATCCATAGAACATTTGACGGGACATAGATAATAAATATATAGAAGTTAGTATCATTCCAATTGCCATTACAAAAATAATTAAAATTTTTGAAATTAAAAAATATTTGTGGCTGGTAATTCCAAAAAAACGATTAATTATGCAACAAAACCACTCATGCCCGGTAATGCAAGGGAACTTTCTTGATTGCCTCCATGTCGTGCAAATTCAGTTAATTATTTATGTATTATATCCGCAATAATATATTTTTATTATTAAAATAATATATTTTTGTTATTTTAATAATAAAAGTATAGGTATGCACTCTTATATTTATTTCTACATCTAGAATCCGATTTGTATCATTATCATTGATAATAAGAGGAATTTAAGCATTATGGGAAAGAAATGTTTGATTTATAGGAAGAGGCAAAAGTTGGAACAAAAATATCATTTGATTCGTCGATCCTCAAAAAAGGAAATAAGTGATTCCTAACATATCCTAAGATTCCCGTTCTTGAAAGTCCGTACTTTTCCAAACCCAGAAAAAAAGATGAAAATTTGGGACTACTCTTGCCGTAGCATTATAAACTGTATTGTTACTTTTGCTACCATCAGAATAAATCTGACCCATTCCCCTATTTCCACCTACGTATATAGGATATTTTAAGAAGTGAGTTTGATCCTGACTCAGGATGAACGCTGGCAGCATGCTTAACACATGCAAGTCAGACGGAAAGTGGTGTTTCCAGTGGCGGACGGGTGAGTAACGCATAAAAACCTGCCATTGGGAGGGTCTGTTACTAACATGTTTACCTCAATTGTGGGTAACATATTGGGGTTCAAAACCATGGCTGCTCTACATCTAGAGGATCTGCGAATCCGTGCTTTCGGTAGGCTTAGTCTTTCTGGCACTTGCAATGACTTCTTTATTTATTCATATTCAAAAAAATAAGATTTTTAGATCGGATGAGGCCGACTCGTATTTATAAAAACTGGGAGATATTTTGTTCAGAGGACAGTTTGCATTTTTAATACAATTCCATCCATAAGATTCACACTGAAAGTACACTAATGATTTTAGTTTTTTTTTTGAGTCTGATGACACTGAAAGATCAATACCAGAAAGAGATTTTCTTCATTTTTTATGAAAATTTTGTTTTTTACTCTTTAGATTTATGTATTATTAGCTTATATTTATGTTTTTAATGATTATGGTATCCAGATGCTTTCGAAAGAGATACGACTAACGTCTAATGATTGTCTATCAGAGTTAAGTTGGAGAGCCTACCGAAGAAATCCAGAGGCCGAACTTTCACTTCATTTTAATTAACGGTGGTCCGGATTCAAACACAAATAACGGAACTCACTGATGTAATTTCTTTACCATTTTAATATTTATGTATTTTCACTAAATTATTATATATCCGCTAATTGTTTTACCAAAATTAAAATATATTATGTGTTGTCACTGAATGTTTTTTATTATTTATTATATTTCATTATTTTATGTTTTCCAAATTGAATATGTTAAAATATGAGATTTGATTGGGGGCAGACAGAGAGAGAGAGAGAGAGAGAGGTGTGTGTGTGAGGAGAAAGAAAGGGAGTGAGAGAGAGTATAAATAGATGAGGTCTCGATCATATGGACGGCTCGGATTCTTTTAAGGGTTTGGTGGATCTGGTAGAAGCTATGTGATCCACTGTTTCGCGGAACACGCTGCGCTAGTAGTTTGACTCATGTCGTTAGACTACTATTGTAGCTTCATGTGCCACGTGGCTTCATCCAAATCGTTACTGAGATGTTTATTTTGTGGTGGTGATTTAGCATTTAATGTTTGGATTCTTGCGTAGTACTCCATGATTTATTTGATTCCCTCTCTCTCTAGGGAGAGAAATAGAAACTAGAAACAAGAAGATTTGTGTGATTTTAAGGTAGGTGAAAATCATATGTCATCAATAAGGTGTAAACTGTTTAAGACGTATCACACCCCCATATCAACCAGCCATGCATGAGCAGAGGAGCTACTCTCCCTTGAAATAGGTCGTGTGGTTTAATGTTCACGATCACTTTCACCCTAAAATCTCTTCTATACTGCATTAATAATCATTTTGCCATCAATCCCAGTCTATCAATCTTGCATTTTAGATGACATCTTATTGGCCCACTAGAGTGTAGAGTCGCCCCATGTTCTCCGCATATTTCAACGAGATATAAATAAATGGCTTTTAGATCCATCACATGTGACTGTGTAATGTCTAAATTGATATAAATGGAAGTAGAATCTTTACTAATAAAGAGTAGTCCATCATGTGAGCCCAGTGGCTCCACGTCTTTGAGTTTCCCCTAAAATTCTATTGTTCTTTCTTCCACATCCAATCCAAGTGAGGGTTAACAAGTCGCTGAACCGCCGCAAGAAAATTAATTGACCAGTGAACAACCATTACGCTTTCTTTCGATTGTGTGTTGATTAGTTTTTTTAAGAAACACTTTGTTTTTATTTCTACGATATAGATTTATAAAAACTGGGAGATATTTTGTTCAGATGAGAGTTTGCATTTTTAAAACAATTCCATCCATAAGATTCACACTGAAAGTACACTAATGATTTAGTTTTTTTTTTTGAGTTTGATGAAACTGAAAGATCAATATCATAAAGAGATTTTCTTCATTTTTTTAAAAAAAAAATCTTTTTACTTTTAAAATTTATGTAGATTTTCTTCTTTTTTATGAAAATTTTGTTTATACTCTTTAAATTTATGTATTATTAGCTTATATTTATGTTTTTTTATGATTATGGTATCCACATGCTTTTGACAGAGACACGACTAACGCCTAATAACCGTCTATAGGAGTTTGTTGGAGAGTATACCGAAAGAATCTAGAAAAACCGTTTTTATCTTTTAATCAACGGTGGTCCGGATTCAAACACAAATAACGGAAGTACTACTGTAATTTCTTTACCATTTTAATATTTATGTATTTCACTAAATTATTATATATCCGCTAATTGTTTTACCAAAATTAAACTATATTATGTGTTGTCACTGAATAATTTTTTATTATTTATTATATTTCATTATTGTATGTTCTCCAAATTGAATATGTTAAAATATGTAATATATTAATTTTGGTTGTAGTTTTTTTTATTTTTTGTTAATTATAAATTTTACTTTTATGACGAGGAAAGTAGAACCAAACTTTTTTAGATTCATTTTTCATTATCGTGGGAAAGCTGCGAAAAAATGAAAGTTCTTTTCTTTGTATTTATAGATTTTCAATTTGTTTTTGAAGTTTATGTATTTTGAATTATATTATATAATTTTTATTAAATTATTATTTGACAGACTAATGTCAAAAATTTAGTTGAACTAAAATTAACATATTATTTATCTATTATTTAATGTTATTTTAAAATATTTGGTGTAAAATAAAAAATATAAAAGGATGAGAAATGTGAAGTAATTAATAAAACTATAATGTCATGTCGTGTTTAGATTATTTGGGACTGCTGACATAGCTCAAGAAAAGATGTATCAACTTTATTAGTAAATTGTTTTTTTTTAGACAAAAACTTTATTAGTATAGATTTATTTTTTGAGGAGGTAATGTAATTTGGAGGAGAAATTTAGTATAAATCTTAAATAGTTGTGGTTTAGATGAATTTAAATGAATTATCAATTCCATTTAATTTTTTTATTCTCTGGTAATCTATCATTTGCACCCTAATTTTTTTCACTGTATAAGTTGAATTCATCCCAAAAGTTAAAACTTAAATCCTCATATGGAAGTCCACAACTAAAATTGAGTTTTAATAGTCTGAAACATGCAGAGGTGAAAGTGCTATGGTCACTACACAAATGTGTGAGTGGCTGTACTGTTTGGATCTGGACAGGCGCGTGGGGGAGCGTCGGTGGATCTGAAATCTGAAGGTCTTAACACCAATGTTGAAATCAGAAATAAACAAACGGCGAGAAACAAATACGAATGTTTTAATTTCTAAAAGATTTGTAATATTTAAAGCAACCGACATGGAGAGAATCATATCAATTATGGGAAGGGCTCCCTTTTCTTCCTATTCATATTACGCAGATCTAAACCAATTTTATCCTCTTTGTTTATGAATTAAAAAGTACTCGATTTTGATCCGCGCTTTCAAAGCGCGGATTGTTTGGTGAAAATTTTATATAATCACATTTATATAATCTGTCTTGTATATGTATTTATATAATCCGTCTCATATATGTATTTTATATCTAGATTTATGTTCGGTAAAACTATATTATACATGTATTTTAGGTTTTTAATTTTAAATTAGATATTTTAAATATAAATCAATATAACAGTTTTATAGTTTTGATCGGTGTTTTGAAATTCGACTGAGACCTGCGGTTGAACGGATTACCGGTTGATTAAAGATAAATTCAGTTCGGGTTTGAAAAAAAAAACAAAATTTAAAATCCAATAAAAACTACTAAAATCGAAATCCAGTTACCGGTTGAACCACTGGTTGAACCAATAAACAATTTTTATTTTTTATAAATAATTTTTGTTAGATAGTTGGGATTATATTTAGGTAAAAGCGGTTTAAAACCAAACCATTAAATAGTTTGAAAAAAAACAATGCAGTTTCAAACATGTCCGGTTGGAAAAATATTAAAATGATGCAGTATCAAACACGGAATAATCACATACCAAAATTGAATTAGGAAACCGGTGGTTAATGACAAACCAAAAACAATTAAAAAAGAAACCAATGCAAAATGTCCAAAATGTCATTAATGAATACAAAAGAAAACCTCTTTAATATGGGTAAACAAAGTAAAAATCCAAATGTGCTTGTACTTTAATAGTATAGATGTGAATCCATTAAAAATAGATTGATATGGCCGACAAACAAAAAATATATACGGAAAAAGTGCCTATTTCAACATAAACTTTACGCGTCGTGCCTATTTCTTCACGAACTTTGTAGTAGTGCGTATTCCATACTGAACTAAACAATTTTTAAAAATACTATATGAACTTTATGCGTCGTGTATATTCCTTCACGAACTTTATAGTAGTGGCGTATTCACATTAAACTAAAAAAAAAATACTATATAGACTTTCAAAATCGTGTTTATTTCAACATTGAGCGTTAAATGTGTTAGTCATCCGTTAATTTATCAAAATAAAGTCATTTTGAATAAATTTTGTGAAATTAAAAATCAAAATAAAATATAGACTCTTAAAATCGTGCTTATATATATTGACTGTCAAATTTAATAGTCATCCTTTAATTTACCAAAAGACTCTCAAAATTGTACTTATATATTAACTGTCAAAGGTGTTAGTCATACTTTAATTTATCAAAAAAAATTATTTTGGATAAATTCTATGAAATTATCCGTCATTTTGTATTTTTTATTTTTATAAAATCTAGCGAAAATGACGTTGTTTTGATAAATTAACATATGACTAACACTTTTGATTTCCTAAACATAAAAATACTAACACCTTTGATGGTTAATGTAAATATATATCTGACTAACACCTTTGATATGCTTACAAAAAAAAGACTAACACCTTTGACGCTCAAAATCGTGATTATATATATATATATATATATATATATTGACCGTCAAAGGAGTTAGTCTTTCTTTGTCAGCAAGTGAAAGGTGTTAGTCATACATTAATTTATCAAAACAACATCATTTTGGATAGTTTTTTTTGTAAAATTGAAAAAATTAAAAATGACGGACAATTTTACAGAATTTATCCAAAATAGTCTTTTGATAAAATGAATGATGACTGTTTGATACGTACGATGCACTGCACCCACCTATCTTGTACCAGTACAAGAGAAGGGCCCCCAAGGAGTAAGAATGGAAGAAGCTTTTCGGCCCAGGAGTGTTGGTATTCCGTGGGCATTTCGTAGGAGAATAAAGTAGTAACGGTCTTTCGAGTCAGCGGACAAGACATGTGCGTCTGTTGGTCACGGAGATTCGTTAGACGGCGTCAACAACAACCTTCGATCGGTATAAAGAAGAGAGAGAGGAGTAGAATATCTTTTTATCAGAGATTTTGTCAAGTAGTAGTTAAAGGAGAAGAGAACTCCAAAGAAAAACTCTTGTATCAAACCTTTATTTCATCAAATAAAGTTGTATTTCTCTTAAATCGTTTCTCTTTTACAAGTTCGATACATCTAAACTGTATCAAATTGGTATCAGAGCCTTCGATCGTTGGGAACAATGCCACCAAAGAGGGTTGAGTCGGATGCTACCATGGAGCAGCTGCAACACCACGCGGATCAGATCTCGCCCATCGAGAAGGATCTGACTCGTTTGGGACCGTTGGAGCAAGCAGTGACCACGATCCAGAAGCAGGTCGCTGCCATGTTCGCTGGGTGGGAACAAGAGCAGCAGGAGAAGATCGAGCCCAAACTCAAGGAGCGGGATCTCGAGAAAGGTAAAGCACATCAAACCGAGTGCTTTGCTTCCGTGCCATTGACGGGAGGAAAATCGACTTCGAAGGGGAGCGACGTGGGTCGGTGACGCTTACACTGTCGCCGTTTCACGTTTACGATGACGGTTTTTACGGTCATGGTTCTCCACACCATGGAACCTGATAGAACCTAAGTAAGGATCACTCTGCCGGTATGGATGATATGGACTCAGATCCGAGTGGATTGAGAACTAATGGATCGAAGGGTGACACTAAGGGTTGCGGAAGCCCAAAGATACTACCAGATGTTCGAAGGTTGCCGGATATGACGCACCGGTCCAACACAACGAGGTGTTTCACTCGGAGATAACCTCACCAAGCAAACTATGAATGTTCTTGAGACAAAGAACAATGAGAGAAAACTCAAAAGAGATAAAGGAAATCGATTGTGAATTTTATTCATGAGAGACTCACTTATTTATAATGTTTGTGAGTCAAAGAAACATAAAAGAAATTATTGGAAATGACAACATTGAAAATGAAAAATGTTGAAAACAATGACATTGAAAATGTGAACTTGGACCAAGACCAGTCAATGCGCGGAAACTGATGAAGACTTGGCAAGGTTCATTGACTGTCCAGGTTCGTGATTCGTCCAGGTTCATCCTGCGATGATCAGGTCGTCCGCGGCAAGGAGCAGGACGGACGCAAGGCTGCCCGTATGGTTGATCATCGATGATCCATGAACGGATGAAGAGATAGCTCGACCCAAATCTTCAGAGAGCCTAAGTAACATCCCTTTGGAGAAGTTGGATGTATCGATCATCATAAAATCATCAAAGTGGTCGGACAAGTCGAGATTAGCCTGATCCGGGTGTGCGGTACGTCCCAAACGGGCCAGAAAAGAATGGCTAAGTCCGGAATCAGGTTCATCTCGATGATCATGGGTTCTGACTTGACTGTTGGCTCTAGAATGACGAATGGGTCGGGGAAGAACGCCTGTGGGTCGGCTGATTCGGTCATCAGGTCGTGAATCCATCCTTAGGTCGCGTCCGGGTGCACTCGGGTCGATCCGGTACACGGCTCTGTCCGTTGATCTGGTACGGCTGAACGGCTGAACCTCAGTTGGACTGATCTGATCGTCCTGAGTCTGCTCCAAGTCCTGGTCCAGGTCCTGGGTTCCATCATTCCCTCCCTCTTCAAAAGGATTTGACCACAAATCCGGATCATCTGCAAGAAAAGGAGATAGATCAGAAACATTAAAACTTGAAGAGATATCATACTTACCCTGAAGATCAAGCTGGTAAGCATTGTCATGGAGTTTCTTGAGAATCTGGAATGGACCATCGACCCGGGGCATGAGTTTGGACTTCCTTTGTTCCGGGAATCGTTCCTTCCTCAAATGGACCCAAACAAGATCACCTTCCTGAAAGATCATTTCTTTTCTCTTCTTGTCTGCAAGTCGTTTGTAACCTTTGGTCTTGGCTTCAATGTTGGCCCGGACCTGTTCATGCAGCTTCTTGATCGTGTCCACCTTCCTCTTGCCATCTGTACTAACTCGTTCACTCAAAGGCAAAGGTAAAAGATCAAGTGGAGACAAAGGATTAAATCCATAAACAACCTCAAAAGGAGAAAACTTAGTAGCTGAATGCAATGCATGATTGTAAGCAAACTCAACATGAGGCAAACATTCTTCCCAAGTCTTAAGATTCTTTTTAACCAAAGATCTAAGCAAAGCAGACAAGGTTCGATTAACTACTTCAGTTTGCCCATCAGTTTGCGGATGACAAGTTGTTGAGAACATCAATCTAGTACCTAGCTTAGACCACAAGGTCTTCCAAAAATAGCTAAGGAACTTAGCATCACGATCAGAGACAATGGTCTTAGGCATTCCATGCAATCTAACAACTTCCTTAAAGAATAAATCTGCAACTTGCACAGCATCATCAGTTTTGTGACAAGGAATGAAATGAGCCATTTTTGAGAACCTATCTACAACCACAAAGATAGAATCTCGTCCAGCTTTGGACCTAGGCAAACCAAGCACAAAATCCATAGAAATGTCTACCCAAGGATGAGAGGGAATGGGTAGAGCTGAGTACAAACCGTGGTTTGATGCTTTAGGCTTAGACTTCTTGCACACCACACATCGGCTACAGATCCTTTCAACATCTTTCATCAAACTCGGCCAATAGAAGTGGTCATGAACAGCCTTGTAAGTCTTCTTGACACCAAAGTGTCCCATAAGTCCTCCTCCATGAGCTTCCCTGAGAAACAACTCCCTCAAAGAACATTGGGGCACACACAAACGGTTATCAAAGAATAAGAAACCAGAACTTTGAAAGTATTTCCCATAAGCAACCTTGGTGCATTTTCGAAAAATCTCTTTAAAATCCTGATCAGAGGCATAAAGATCCTTGATAAATTCAAAACCAAGCAATTTAGTCTCAAGGGCTGAAAGAAGAGTATACCTTCGAGACAATGCATCGGCCACAACATTCTCCTTACCTTGTTTGTACTTGATCACATAAGGGAATGTTTCAATGAACTCCATCCAACGAGCATGCCTCTTGTTGAGCTTCTGCTGACCCTTAAGATGTCTTAGAGACTGATGGTCAGTGTGGATGATGAACTCCTTAGGCCAAAGATAGTGCTGCCACGTTTGAAGGGCTCTCACCAAGGCATAGAGTTCCTGGTCGTATGTGGGGTAGTTGAGCATGGCACCACCAAGCTTCTCACTGAAATAAGCTACTGGTTTTCCTTCCTGCATCAACACAGCACCAATACCAACACCAGAAGCATCACATTCGATCTCAAAAGCTTTAGAAAAATCTGGAAGTACAAGCAAAGGGGCATTAGTCAACTTCCCTTTAAGGATTTCGAATGCTTCCTCTTGAGCTGGTCCCCATTTGAACCCCACGTTCTTCTTGATCACTTCAGTGAGAGGGGCGGCCAAGGTACTGAAGTTTTGAACAAACCGCCTATAGAAACCGGCAAGGCCATGGAAGCTTCTCACTTCACTAATGGTTTTCGGGATGGGCCAGTCTCGGATTGCTTGGACCTTCTGCTCGTCCACTCTCAAGCCATCTGCACCTACAACAAAACCTAGAAAGACCACATGATCTGTGCCAAAAGAACATTTTCCAAGGTTAGCAAACAAATGTTCCTTTCTAAGGATTTCAAGAACAGATTTCAGGTGCTGTTTGTGCTCATCAAGGCTTTTGCTGTAAATAAGAATGTCATCAAAGTACACTACAACAAAATGACCAATAAAAGATCTCAAGACATGATTCATTAGGCGCATGAAAGTACTAGGTGCATTTGTGAGACCAAAGGGCATGACAAGCCACTCATACAAACCTAGTTTTGTTTTAAAGGCCGTTTTCCATTCATCACCTTCTTTCATCCTAATCTGATGATAGCCACTTTTCAAATCTATCTTAGAAAAGTACTTAGAACCATGGAGTTCATCAAGCATATCATCAAGGCGAGGGATAGGATGTCGATACTTTACCGTGATGTTGTTTATGGCCCGGCAGTCCACACACATCCTCCAGGAGCCATCCTTCTTTGGTACGAGTAGGACAGGCACGGCACAGGGACTGAGACTCTCTCTGATGTATCCCTTCTCAAGCAGGTCGTTGATCTGTTTCTCCAGCTCCTTGGTCTCGACCGGATTGGTGCGGTACGCTGGTCGGTTCGGAAGAGATGCGCCCGGGACAAGATCGATCTGATGCTCAATGCCTCTTACTGGTGGCAATCCTTTTGGATTTTCTTCTGGAAACACATCAGAATAATCCTGCAAGATACCTAAAAATTCACTCGGAATCTCCGGTGCAAGGTCAGAAGAAGATGAGGCCAAAAGAGACTCTTTATAAACAAGTAAGAGAAATGGCTTTTGAGAGCAAAGAGACTTCCTTACCTGACTTTCTTTGACAAAGAAGTTGGAGTTTCTGGTACTTGTCTCAGGTTTATCAGCCTTAGAGTCTTGGTCTCGGTTCTTCCTAAGTTGGACCTGGTCTTGATGGACTTCCGAAGGTGACAAAGGCACCAAGGTGATCTTCTTTCCTTTGTGATCAAACGAGTGCCTGTTTGTGAAGCCATCATGCACTGCCTTTTTGTCAAATTGCCAAGGTCGGCCCAAGAGAACATGGCAAGCATCCATGGGAAGCACATTGCACACAACCTCATCCTCATATCGGCCAATGGAGAGGGGAACTGTGACTTGCTCCTTCACATACTGTTCTCCAGCCTCATTGAGCCACTCTAACCTGAAAGGACGAGAAAGAGGTCGAGTAACAAGCCCAAGTTTCTTTACAAGAGTGTCACTGGCCACATTAGTGCAACTGCCCCCATCAATAATCAAAGAACAAACTTTATCAGAAATGAGACATCTAGAGTGAAAGAGATTCTCCCTTTGTTCTTTTTCATTGGATTTGGGTTGGACACTCAAGGTACGCCTAGTAACCAGTAGTGAACCTTGGCTTGGCTCATCAAGAACATCCTCATCATAGATCGGACCAGAGCTCTCCACAAAGGTCGAGCAAAACTCATCAATCACGCCATCGGCCTCCTCATCAAAGATGGGATCAAAGGTGTCGTCCAAAGTCTTTCTAGTAACAAGAAGGGGGCCATGAACTGGGAAGTCAAGTGCTTCTTCCTCATCATCAGTATCATAAACTGGTCCGAGATCCTCCTTGTCTTCTTCAGATTCAACTTCTCCATTCTCCAAGAGCACCATCACCTTTTGGTTTGGACATCGGTTGGCATAGTGGCCAAGGCCTTGACACTTGAAGCACCTGATGTCTCTTGCACGGCTAGGATTCTCAACTGCTTTTCCTTTGTCAAAACGAGCAGGGACATCAGTCTTAAAAGCATTATTTGTTGTGGAAGAAGACTTACCCTTGTCTTGATAGTTTGGCTTTGAAGCAAAGGTTGGTTTTGAAGCAAAGGTCGGTTTGGAGAGACCTTTTCTCTTGAGTTGTTGTTCAATCAGCACGGCCTTGTGTAGCATCTGTTCCATGCTGTCATAGTCTTCCAGCTCCATGCGGTCTTGTATGTCCCGGTTGAGCCCGGTGAGAAACCTAGCCATGGTGGCGTCTAAGGGCTCATCTACATCAGCCTTGATCATCAAGGTCTCCATCTCCTGGTGGTAGTCCTCAACTGACTTAGAACCTTGAAGCAAACGCCTGAGTTTATGGTGTAGATCTCTGTGGTAATGGTCGGGAACAAAGCGTCTCCGCATCAGCATGGAAAGCTCATCCCATGTAACAACTGGCGCCACACCTGCTCTTCTCCTGCTAGTCACAACTTGATCATACCAGTTAATAGCATAGCCAGTAAACTCAGCAGCAGCAAGTCTAACCTTTTTAATATCAGAAAAGTTTTGACAATCAAAAACAAGTTCAATCTTTCTTTCCCATTCAAGAAAGGCATCCGGATCATTCTTGCCATTAAAACTTGGAATTTTCAATTTCAAACCACCCAATCCATTATCAGTTCTTTCATTTCTACCAAATGGATTGACATCACCTTGGTTTTGTTGTCTAGGAGCTCTCCTTGGTCGGTTGGTGGACTGATCATCATCATAGGACTCATCTCGGATCTCAAGGTCGGACCGGCTGTGTCTCCTTGGGCGGTCACGCCTGGTTCTAGTTTGGGACTGAGCTGGTCGGCCCTGAAGTTCATCCAGCCTAAGATGGATCGCCTCCAAACCTGTATTCAACAAGTTAGACATAGAATCATTGAGAGCACGCATCTGCAAGTTAGATAATCCAGCAAAAGAATTTCCGGGTCTGCTTCTTTCTTCTTCACTGCCCATGGTTTCCTGAAAACTTAAACAAGGCAAAGTTAGAGTAAAAAGCCTCACACTCTCAGGTGTTTATCTCACCCACACACGTGTTTCACTCGAGTTTTTGGTAATCACACAAGAGAGTTCCTCCCAAAGTTCTAAGAGAGCAAACAAGATCACCCAATGAGATAATCCAAGTGAACACAAATGAGCAAGAGAGAGAGATAAGAGATTTCAAAGGGGAACCCGCCTTAACCACCTCAAAGGCCGGATTTCTCTTCGGCCAGCAGGCTTTCTCTTCCACCACCTCACCACAAACAATCAAACTTTGAATCCTCTTTTTTTTTTTTTTTTATATAATCTTTTTTTTTTTTTTTTTATAGCATAAACTTAGATCTTATTTTTTTTTTTTGTTATGGGGGTAATGAGGGGCCCGGGTTCAAGATAGGTAGATAAGAAGTGTTTAGAAGAAATGGAGAGATGAGAAAATGGATAGAAATAGAGTTACCGGAAGAGTGGCTCTGATACCACTTGATAGAGCCTAAGTAAGGATCACTCTGCCGGTATGGATGATATGGACTCAGATCCGAGTGGATTGAGAACTAATGGATCGAAGGGTGACACTAAGGGTTGCGGAAGCCCAAAGATACTACCAGATGTTCGAAGGTTGCCGGATATGACGCACCGGTCCAACACAACGAGGTGTTTCACTCGGAGATAACCTCACCAAGCAAACTATGAATGTTCTTGAGACAAAGAACAATGAGAGAAAACTCAAAAGAGATAAAGGAAATCGATTGTGAATTTTATTCATGAGAGACTCACTTATTTATAATGTTTGTGAGTCAAAGAAACATAAAAGAAATTATTGGAAATGACAACATTGAAAATGAAAAATGTTGAAAACAATGACATTGAAAATGTGAACTTGGACCAAGACCAGTCAATGCGCGGAAACTGATGAAGACTTGGCAAGGTTCATTGACTGTCCAGGTTCGTGATTCGTCCAGGTTCATCCTGCGATGATCAGGTCGTCCGCGGCAAGGAGCAGGACGGACGCAAGGCTGCCCGTATGGTTGATCATCGATGATCCATGAACGGATGAAGAGATAGCTCGACCCAAATCTTCAGAGAGCCTAAGTAACATCCCTTTGGAGAAGTTGGATGTATCGATCATCATAAAATCATCAAAGTGGTCGGACAAGTCGAGATTAGCCTGATCCGGGTGTGCAGTACATCCCAAACGGGCCAGAAAAGAATGGCTATGTCCGGAATCAGGTTCATCTCGATGATCATGGGTTCTGACTTGACTGTTGGCTCTAGAATGACGAATGGGTCGGGGAAGAACGCCTGTGGGTCGGCTGATTCGGTCATCAGGTCGTGAATCCATCCTTAGGTCGCGTCCGGGTGCACTCGGGTCGATCCGGTACACGGCTCTGTCCGTTGATCTGGTACGGCTGAACGGCTGAACCTCAGTTGGACTGATCTGATCGTCCTGAGTCTGCTCCAAGTCCTGGTCCAGGTCCTGGGTTCCATCAGAACCGGACCGTATGAGGAGCAACGTCTATGGAGACACCCGCAGCTGACTAGGCACCTGGAGCTGTCAACGTTCGATGGAACGGAAGCTGAGAGTTGGGTGCTGCGTGTCGAAGAGTATTTCGATTTGGGGGAGCTGTCGGAGCCTAACAAACTCCGAGCAGTACGCGTGTGTTTCACCGGTGAGGCGTTGATGTGGTATCGGTGGGAACGCGGACGAAATTCTTTTTGTAGCTGGGGGCACCTGAAGTACAGGATCCTTCAACAATACACGAAGGTGCACGATCGAACACCCGGCGAGAGGCTGTTGAAGATCCAACAGGAAGGAACAGTCCAAGAGTTCAACCGTGATTTTATAGGTCTGGCTTCTAACGCCGCCGACATACCTAATCATATGTTGGAGATGGCGTACTCTAACGGGTTACGATCCAAACTCCGTAACGGAATGATGATGTTTGAGCCACAGAATCTCGATCAGATGATGAGAGCAGCACAAAAAGTTGAGCTTTGGCATGAGGAAGACGGCGGAGTGACGAACCGTTCGTCCAAGCCCACTTCGGGTAACCAAACTCAAGTTTTAAAGCCCAGTAACAATACCCAGATCTAGGCCCAAACCCAGAATAAACCAAAAACCCAACCAACCACCACGGCGTCGAATCAGAAAGGGAACAGATCTAGGGCTTCGATACATCTAAACTGTATCACTATTACCTTTGACAGTCAATATATATAAGCACAATTTTGAGAGTATATTTTATTTTTAATTTTTAATTTGACAAAATTTATACAAAATGACGTTGTTTTGATAAATTAACGGATGACTAATACATTTAACATTCAATATTGAAATAAGCACGATTTTGAGAGTCTATGTAGTATTTTTTTATTTTGGTTTAGTTCATTGTCAAATACGCACTACTATAAAGTTCGTGAAGAAATAGACACGACGCATAAAGTTCATATAGTATTTTAAATTTTTTGTTTAGATCAGTGTGAAATACACACTACTACAAAGTTCGTGAAGGAATAGGCACGATGCGTAAAGTTCATGTTGAAATATGCACTTTTTCCAAATATAATAAAAAATAAAAAAATGAGACTATAAACCATTAAAAACGTCCACATAAAATGTTAAACCACCAATCATATTATGACATATCTTTATTTTATATAATTATTTTAAAATATTAATATTTCTAAAAAACTGTTTATTTCATATTAAAATACAAATCAATATTGAATAAGGCAAACTAACAAAATAAAAAACATAATACATATATTAATTTAATATATATAATAGTTTCGAAATTTAACAATCAATAACTAAGAATATAATAATTAATATGATAATTTATTCATTTTCCGAAATGTTAATTCTTCCGAAAAAAACAAAGAGTAAAACAAAATTAGTATTATATATAATTAAAATAAAATAAGTATTAACATTTGTCAAGTTATTTAAAAATGTTAACTTTATAGTAAAATAGAAAATAAAAAGCCAAATATTAATATTAACAAAAATATTATGTTTGCTATTTTGTATAATAAATCTAAAGTATATTTTAGGCCAAATAAACACTACAAGAAAACATGAATGTAACGACGACCGTTTTCCTTGGTAATTCGTTGTAAAAGAGTGTTTACGACGAATTACCGAGGAAACCAGGTTCGTCGTTAACCATTCGTCGTAACGCATATTTCGTCGCCAATTCGTCGTAAAATCATGGTCATGTTTTCGTCGTAAAAAGACGTAGATTTCCACGTAAAGCAGACGCTATTATTCCACGTAAAGAACACGTAAATATTCCTCGTAAAATACACGTAAACAATCCACGTAAAAAACACGTAGACTTCCTTGTAAACTCGACGATATATTTCCACGTAAACTCGACGTAAATATTCCTCGTATAATCCACATATATATACGTCGTAAATTACACGTAATGGTCACCACCTAATTCGACGTAAACAATTCCTCGTAAATACATCGTAAAATTTCCACGTTAAAATATCGTGAATTAGCTATGAATTTTCTTCAAATTTGTATAACCGAAATTATTTTTAAATTTATTTATAAATTTTATTTTTTTCAAAATTATTAGAAATTTAACTAATTAGTTAATGCAAAAATATTTTATATAAATAATAAAAGTTTGGAATTTATATTATAAATAAAAAACTAAGGGTTTCTCTGAATCGTCTCCCGATAGAGGTCTTCACTCCTCTTTTGTACTGCTTCCTCTTCCTCCTGTGTACGAGAAGGCTCGGAAACAGGATTCTGTCGTCGCATATCCGCCAACAACCCCTCCCATTGCGGATTTCTAGAAGCTATAACTTCCAGAAACCTCTCCACTCCAACCATACGAGCTTGGAACGAAGATCGCGTCGACACTAACTCAGACCACGTCGAATCCAACTCAGAACGCAGCTGAGAGACTTCATCGGCTCTGACCATAAGATGATATCGCTCTAGGGACATCGTTGACGGAACTAATTCCCAACGTACGTCCCTTTTTCTTAGGGACAACCTATTAAAAAAAATTAAAGTTTAATGTTAATAATTAAAAATAGATAGATTTAATGATTCAAAATGAAAATAAAAATTTTTACCTCTTGTAAATCTGATCCACTTCGTGAGTGGATAAGGTGACCGGTATTCCATCGAGAGATTGCTGGGTCAGCTTGGTTTGGCGGTCTTCAATCCGAGCAACCACATCGTTGTAGATTTCCTCGGACCTCGGATCCACAAATTCCCCCGCCTTGTCCCGTCTCTTTGGCCTGAAAAACATTTTAAAATAGTTAGAATCAACATACATAAACATATTAATTATTAAAATATTTAATATGAAAAAAAATATTTAATTACCATTTCCAAGCGGATACGGGCACGGGGTTTTGACCCGTACAGTGAAGCATCGGGCCGTTGCCGTGCTCGTCTTTGGTAAGACGAGAGGCGGAGAGCTGTTGGAGACAACAATGGATGATGGCAGGTTCCAGTAACGGATGAGGCCATCCCACACATCTGTGGTGAGCTCAGCGGGTTTCCTATTTTTGTAACCCTTGCACAACCAATCTTCCTTCTAGTTGCCTACGGTGTCCAACAACCGCTTCTCGCCTTGCTGAAGAACGCCGCCTTCACGTCCTCGTTCACCCCGATGCACCAATGATATTTTTGCTGTAACAAAAAAAATTAGATTAATAATTAGTTAAAAATATTAATCCAATAAAAGTTAATAATAAAAATTAAACATAAAATAAATAATTAATAAAAACTTACAGCAAACATCTTAAACCACGTGTTTCTGACGTGGTGCGGCATCTTCGAACAGTTCAGATGAGGCTCGGAGAAGTAGCCTTTGATGATATCGGATACGCTCTCGCGGCGGAATTGTCGACCCAAAAACCTGAAAAAACAAAGTTCAAATATTAAAATTATTTATTATTTTTAAAAATAATTAAATTATAAAAAACATTTACCTACCACAGAGTTCCCTCCGGTCGGTCAGGGTCTAAAACTGGTAAACCGACTCGGCCTGGTTGAGCGAGAAGATCCTCAACTGTGTACCTAGCGTATGGAGCATTCGGCGGCACCCTCAACTCGGGATGAACGTATCTGGGTGCCACCGAAGGAGGCACCTCGTCTGGAACATGCTGAGGATGTGCAGCAGGTGGCGGTGGTGCACCAAATCGAGGAACCGGTGGTGCACCAAATCGAGGAACCGGTGGTGGCTGACACTGAGACTCTGGAACATTCTCCAGCATGGAGGAATCTGGAGCTGAAGAAGATGATCCAGCAGCATGATCACCAAACACTTGACTTTAATGAGGAGTTTTTTTCTTGTTCTTTCTAACCATATGAAAAAAAATTCAGATGGTTAGAAAAAATAAGAAGAAATTAAATCACAAAATTAATATTTTAAAAATTAAACAACTAATCAGAAAATTCAATAAATCTATCTAAATTCTCTACACTAACCACCTAATCAACACTAATTATCCTAAACTAACCACCTAAGCTAAAACTAGAGAGAGATTGGAGAGAGAACCTTGAGAGGTATAGGAGAGGAATTAGAGACGAAATAAAGTGAGATGGTTCTTGGGTATATATAAGAATACACATTCTCGTAAATTCGTCGTAAATTTACGACAAAATAGCAAGGCCCGTGTTTTATTTTACGACGAATTAGCAAGGCCCGTGTTTTTATTGTTTACGATGAATTAACAAGGCCCGTGTTTTTTTTACGTGGTCTTTACGACGAAATGAGCTTACGTGTGGATTTAGCGATTCTTTTTTTACATTTCATTGTAAATACCACGTTAAATTACGAGTCTTTAACGTGTAATACCTATAAATCTCTAAACCATGGTTTATCAACCTTCTTTCCTAAATCTTAAAATAAAATTAAAATTTTTAATATTTTTCTCTTAGGTTTTAGAGATTTTTAAAATTTTTGTTTGAAATTTATTAGTATTTTGTATTAAAATAAATAAAATTTGAGTATTAAAGTGGGCACATTTTTAAAAGTTTGGGTATTAAAATGAGAAAAAATAATTAGTTGGGGTATTAAACTGGGTAGCGAAAAAGTTTGGGTATTAAAAAGTTTAACAAAATTTAGTTGGTGTATTTTTATGAATTTTCGCTAGTTTTTATTAGTAAAATAGGTCGCATACTGTTTTGACCCTATACAAGTTTTCTCGAAAATACCTAATACTCCCTGTCGAAATAACATATTCACCAAATTGCCATTGCTTCTTTGAATTGTTTTCACACGTGTGAAACTATCAGTGTTGATATTGGCCAAGACCCCTGTTCGAAACTATGCTAGGCGCTAGTCGAGCGGCGAATCCGGGCCTAGCGAGTTACCGAAAAATCGGGGAGTATTCGGATATTATGCGGGGCCTAGTTTTAAATACAATTTAATATATTTATAATATGTTTAGTTAATTTTAAACATGATAACACAAGTTCTTATACATAATTATAACTTTTTTAGATAATTTTTTGAAGCGATCTCCTTTAAATTTATCGAACATTTAGATTTGGGTGTGTTTGATACGAGAAAATCTCTAATGTAGTATATATGTGTTTGTTTTGGGTTAGATAACTAATTGTAACTATTTAGTAATCAATAATTATACAAATCTATCAATAATGAGTAAAAATAATCAATCGAATTTTATCTTAAAAAAAAAAAACTTAGGCGGTCAACACGGGATTAGGTGGGAATTAGCGGTCAATGCGGGAATTAGACGGTCAAACGCGGGTCAACGCCTGGATTTACCGATTTGGCCCAACTCGTCACAGCCACCCACCGAATAGCGTCCAGGCTGTTAGGCGGATGCGCTTTTGAACAGGGGCCAAGACAGAGTCTTCTTCCCTATTATTATTTCTCTCTCTCTCTCTTCTCCAGTTTTCTCCATTACTCGACAGAGAGGAAGCTTGCACCATCATCTCGGAGCTTCACCGCGACCAAGCTTCTTCCATGGCCTCAAGACTCCATCTCCTTGTTGTGACCTTCCTTTCTCCACGAAAAATCGAAGAAGCCATTAAAGAAGAGAAGAATCCTCAACGTTTTATAAATTGACGCAGAGAAGAAGAAGGTGGGCAAAGAAGAAGAAGGTTTCAAATCCTCAACGTTTTTTTTTATTCCAGTTTCGAAACAGGCAAAGAAGAAGAAGGTCTCGATAGAGAGGAAGCTTGTACCATCTCTCTTATTTAATTAAGTCCGATTTGAAACAGAACTCCAAGACGAAGCTTGCACCATCTCGGAGCTTCACCACGACCAAGCTTTTAATTGTGGCCTCGAGACTCCATCTCTTCGTTGTGACCTTCCTTTCTCCAGGAAATCACTGTCTCATCAAACTCCAATCCTCATAGCAATCCCATAGATAAGGCGTCCTGAAGCTCCGGAGCGTCCACTTCGTACCTCTCGCCGCCGCGGTGCTCTTTCGAGAAGCTCGTGAGACACCAATGGCCACTTTTGGCCATTTTTCACATATGGTCCTTAATATGTCGGCTATGTTCTCTTTCACCCAAAAACTATTAAAATTGCAGAAAGATTCACTTGAATCAACCATGTACTTTCGATTGTGCAACTTATCCCAAGCGAATGTTCCAAAACTGCAACCTTGGTCCCTGAGTTCTCGTCTGCTTTCGCTTTTGACCCAAAAGTTACTGATTTGCAATATATCTTTTCAAATTGACCCCAAACATTCCAATTGTGCTCTCCATAACTTAATCCACATATATGAACAAATATATGTAATATGGACACCTAAATGCAATCTAAAGTGATTAAAAAGGAACTAAATGAGATGCTAAATATGACTAAATACACTATATATCACTTATGTTCTTTTATAAATCAGTTGTTTGTGTCTTCAAAGACTACAATATATGCATGAGTAGGGGTGTCAAAATGGGTCAAATGGGTCAACCCAACCCATAACCCAAATGGGTTGACTGTTAAAGGGTCATGGGTCAACCCAATCCATTTATTAAATGGGTTGGATTGACCTATGACCCATTAAATTGAATGGGTCAGATGGATTAATGGTTGACCCATCAACCCAACATCTTTATAATGAATCATTTTTAAGTTAAGACCAATTTGATTGAATTAAAAAAAATATTTTTCTGCTTTTTTGGAAAATTGTGTTTTTCCGCTTTCGAAAGAAAATTACGTTTTTTCGGTTTTGGCGGGAAATTGCGTTTTTCGGTTTTGGCGGGAAATTGTGTTTTCTCGGTTCTGGCGGAAAATTGTTTTTCCCGGTTTTGGCGGGAAATTGTTTTTCCTATTTTGGTGAGAAATTGCGTTTACGGTTTGGGCGGGAAATTGCATTTTTCCGGTTTTGGCGGGAAATTGCGTTTTTCCGGTTTTGACATGAAATTATATTTCTCGTTTTTTGCGGAAAATTGCAATTTTTTCTGTTTTGGCGGGAAATTGCGTTTTCCGGTTTTGGCGGGAAATTGTGTTTTTCTCGGTTTTGGCGGAAAATTGTTTTTCCCGGTTTTGGCGGAAATTGTTTTTCCGATTTTGGCGGGAAATTGCGTTTTACGGTTTTAGCGGGAAATTGTATTTTTCCGGTTTTGGCGGGAAATTGCGTTTTTCCTGTTTTGACAGGAAATTATATTTCTCGGTTTTTGCGGAAATTTGCAATTTTTTCGGTTTTTGCGGAAAATTGCGTTTTCCGGTTTTGGCGGGAAATTGCATTTTTCCGTTTTTGGCGGGAAATTGTGTTTTTCTCGGTTTTGGCGGAAAATTGTTTTTCCCGGTTTTGGCGGGAAATTGTTTTTCCGATTTTGGCGGGAAGTTGCGTTTTACGGTTTTGGCGGGAAATTTCATTTTTCCGATTTTGGCGGGAAATTGCGTTTTTCCGCTTTTGACAGGAAATTCTATTTCTCGGTTTTGGCGGAAAATTTCAATTTTCCGGTTTTGTCGGGAAATTGTTTTTTTCCGATTTTGGTGGAAAATTGCATTTCTGGTTGTGGCGGAAAATTTTGTTTTTCTGTTTTTTTGAGAATTTGTTTTTGATTTTTTGATTTTTTGATTTTTTTTTTTAATTAAAATTTTTTAAATGGGTCAGATTTGACCCAACCCAATAGACCTATTTAACTTGTTAACCCATTAACTTGTTAACCCATTAACCTGTTAACCCATTAACCTATTAACCCATTAACCCATTAAATCAAAAATAAACAGTTCATTTGGGTTAATGGGTCAACTTGGATTGGGTCAACCAATGGGTCATGACCCATTTTGACACCCCTATGCATGAGTATGCACAAATTTGAGCAAATCTGATATGTAGTCTTCAAAGACTATAGTTTAGTTTTCTTAAGTTTATATAAGCAAACTAAATATAAACTTAAATATAAACTTAAATATAAGCTAAACTAAATATAAAATAAATAAAAACGAAATAAATATAAGCTAATCCTGAAAATATAAGCTATATAAACTAAACGTAAATAATTTGGCAAATTCTAAAAATATAAGCTATTTAACAAGTTATATTATGTTTTTGATTTAAAAACATAATATAACTTGGCAAATTGTTATTATTTTGTTTTCTCTTTTAGAAGTTACATGATATAAAATAACAAAATACTATTGGTTGGTGAATCTACAGGTTCTTTCTTGGGGTGAACCCAAGAATAACTCGGAATTAAATGTACACGGAACTGTACATTCCGGTGTACACACGGAACTATGCATTCCGGTGTACACACGGAACTGTGCACTCCGGTGTACACACGGAACTGTGCACTCCGGTGTACACACCGGTATACACAAGTGTGCTCACTTCAGTGTATGCAAGTATTTCCAGGTGTGCACACTTTTTAAGTCCTAGGATGTCCACCTGATGCACATTCTAGTGTACACATGTGCACATTCTGATGTACACCCGATGAACACACTAGTGTACAGCCATATATACACTCATGTGTACACTTGGGTGTACGCTCTGATATATATCAAATGCACACTCTTGTGTATACCCAATATATGCATAATCCGGTGTACACCTGATGCACACTCTGGTGTACACCAACTGCAGACTTCGGTGTACACTCGATCCAGACTCCTATGCAGACTCATATGTCCACGTGACGCATATTCCAGTGTACACATCCAATGGTTTTGGTTTATGATTTAGGGTTTAGTGTTTAGGGTTTACTCAAGGGTTTAGGGGTTATCCAAGAGTTTAGGGTTTAGTTTTTTGTATTTAGGGTTTAGTGTTTTGCAGACGCTGTTAAGAATATTTTTCAAAAAAAAAAATTGTGGCAACTACTATTAATTTTACATTTTTATTTTTAAAAATATAATATAATTTGGAAAGTCTTATTATTATTTTTTTTTATAAAATACTGAATATAGAATAATAAAATACTATTGGTTAGTGAATCTACATGTTTAATTTTAGGGGTGAACTTACAAGTTCACCGTTGGGGTGACCCAAAGAATAATTCGGTATAAAATGTTTGATTTAGCGTTATAGAGAGTAATATGAAAATAAAACTAAAGCATAGCTTTTCCTTTCTGAATGTTCAGAATGTACGAGCTTTCAAAAAGAGAGCAATGAAAGTAACTCAATAACAATAAGAGTGTGGTTTTGCTTTTCAAGGTATATACTGAATAGTAATAAAAGTGTGGTTTTGCTTTCCAATGTGTATACTAAATAACAATAAGAGTATGGCGTTACAATAAATTAATATTAATCCTAAAAATTATAGTGTCACAAGGTGCATATTGATCGTACACATCTATCTTATTAAAGTTGAAGTACAAATTGGAGATGTTTGGAAACAATGATAGTAGAATAAATGAGATATGTTTGGAAACATAGATAGTAGAATAAATGAGATATGTTTGGAAACATGGATAGTAGATATGTGTACTTTCTTTTATTTACACATTTAGCCATTGTATTTTCAATAAATTAATAACAAATGAGAATTGTTTAGAAACATGAATAACATATTTAATACTTATTTTTATTAAAAAAAAATTTAGTCATTGTTTTTACAATAAATTAAACAACCTTCTTTCTATATTTATTTTTATTTACAATTCTGACACTATATTTACAATTCTTTATGGTAAAAATAAAAACCCAAACCGAAATATAAATAGTATATTATATAAAACAATTTTTAAAAACAGTATTATTACCTTATTTAGTTTAGTCAAATATAAAAATTTCAAGAGTTCAATTATCAAAAAAAACATAAAATTAATAATAATTCATAGAAAACTAATGCAAAAAATTAAAAATTTGAAACATGGATAAAAATATATCAGTTTTAAAATATACAAAATGGACTAATCTAATTACCTAAAACATTGTTTTGTCTAAAATAATCATAAAATAAAATTTAAATTTTATATACATATTTCAAATCAAAATAATAATTTAAAATTGATTTATATCAAAAATTGATTTAAAATATGCATATATTCAAAAATTTATTTTTACTAAAATATTTTACAATAACCATTATTAGAAAATGTTTTCAATAAATATAAGAAAAATACAACAAAAAGATTAATTTCATATACCAACTTAAATTATAGTTTTTATATTTCACATTAAACTTTAAGAATATAATATATGTGATTATTTATAAGATGATACATATAAATACTATTAATTATATGATTATTTATATGATGAACCAATACAATTAATTATATGGTGACATATATATGATACATAAAACAATAATAGTGACTAGGGCTGGACGTTCAGGTATCCATTCCGGTTCGTTTCAGATTTGTTTGGGTTTTGGGTTTCCGGGGTCAAATATTTCAGCTCCATTCATATATTTATAAATTTAAATTCGAATTATGAGTAGGGCTAGGCGTTCAGGTATCCATTCGGGTTCGTTTCGAATCTGTTTGGGTTCTGTTAAATCCGTTCAGGTATTTCTATATTAATTAATATATAAATATGTCACATTGTTTAAACAAAATATCAATGTAAAATATTGTACAGTTGCGTTCTAAAATCATTTATTTTAACAATAAGCCAGATAAATATGTTAATTGGAGAGATAATAAAACAAAACCAGAGAAACACATAGTTTACCAGAGATACTCTATATGTCGAATTTATTATAAAAAAAGTTACTAAGATAAATACATTCAATAATTACAAACAAATAATATATTTCATAAAAGTGAAAAATAATACCCGCGCTTTCGAAGCGCGGGTCAAAACCTAGTACTATACTAAGACCAACCTATAAGTCGATAAGAGTTATATGCATTATGTAAAGGGTCGTAGCTATTTTTGTTTTATTTGTTCTCATATTGTTGTTTATGTTCTATTGATTTAGGGCATAGGGTTTTGAATTTAGGGTTTTAGGTTTAGGGTTTAGGGATTACTTTGAATTACTTTAGGTTTTGAGTTTATTATCTTGAATACATGGGTTAAGGTTAAGGGTTCGAGCTTTTTTAAGGATCATGGTTTAGGGTTAGTGTATGGTTTTACGGTTTTGAATCTATTATCCAAAGTATGAGATTTAGGTTAAGGGATAAGGTTTAGTGCTTGGGTTATGGTTTGGAATAACCTAAAAACATGATTATTTTATTTATATATGAGATTGTTTTTTTAAGATGTGTGATTGGAAAATGGAATCGTAAACTTTCAAATGTTTTAAAACGAATTATTTTAGAATCATTTTGGAAGCTAAATTTTATAAATCTCCATAAGGTTTTGATTCCATTTCCAAAGTAGAGTGCAAACATTATATGAAGCTTCAATTAAACATATTCGGTGTACACACGGAACTGTACACTACATTGTACAAACAAAACTGTACACTCCGGTGTACGCACGGAACTCTTCACTCCGGTGTACGCACGGAACTCTACACTCCGGTGTACACACGGAACTCTACACTCCGGTGTACACTGGTGTACAACCATTTATACACTCATGTGTACACCTGAGTGTACACTCTAATATATATCAAATGCACACTCTTGTGTACACCCAATATATGCATAATCCGGTGTACACCCGATGCACACTCTGGTGTACACGAACTGCAAACTCCGGTGTACACTCGATGCACACTCCTATGACCAGCTGACGCACATTCCAGTGTACACATGTGAACATTCTGATGTACACCCAATGAACACATCAGTGTACAACCATTTATACGCTCATGTTTACACCTGAGTGTATACTCCGATGTACATCATATGCACACTCTTGTGTATACCCGATATATGCATACTCCGGTGTACACCCGATGCACACTCTGGTGTACACGAACAGAACACTCCGGTGTACACTCGATGCAGACACCGAGTGTACATCAAGGTGTACAGCGAGAGTACATCCAGGTGTACAGCGAGAGTACATCCAGGTGTACACCGAGTGTACATCCATGTGTAAATCTAGTGTATATCCTTGTGTACACGGAGTTTTCTTTCTGGTGTACACCAAATATTCATCCTCGTGTATACCAAGATTGTACACCAGGGTATACACCCACAATGTACACCAAGGCGTACACAAGAATGTAAATCAGAATGTACACTAGGGTGTACACTAGAATGTACACCAAGGTGTACACTAGAATGTACACCAAGGTGTACATCATAGTGTATGCTCCATTGTACACCAGAGTGTATAATGTATTATGCATCTGATGAATACTCTGGTGTACACTAAATGTTTATAATGTGTACACCTTGATATGCTCTATAGTGTACTAATATATGTTCAATGTTATATTAAGGTTTAGATATTACAGTGTACACTGTAGTATACGCCAGGGTGTACACGTCCATATTAACACTATATCTATTTGGGTTTGGTTCGGTTTATATGTCGTCGGTTTTTGGTTAATTCGGTTTTATACCAAGTAATCATACATATATTTATCATTGATAATATTTTTGAATTTTTATTTTATATAATTAGATATCAAATTTAATATAACATGATGATATTTTGGTTTTTAAATAGACTATTTTAATCTATTTATAATGATTTGTAAACATATTAAATTTATAATAATGTTTTATTTTCTATTTATAATGATTTGTAAACATATTAAACTTCTTTCGTCTCTGTTTAGTTATGGAGAGTGATAAGACATTAAAACTAAAACATAGATTTTCCTTTCTTAATGTTCAGAATGTACGAGCTTACAAAAAGAGACCAACAAAGGTGACTGAATAAAAATAAGAATGTGATATTGATTTCCAAAGTGTATAATGAATAAGTTGACTGAATAACAAATTAACAATAAGAGTGTGGTTTTGCTTTCCAAGGTGTATATTGAATAACAGTAAGAGTGCGACAGTACAACAATTAATACTAACCCTAAAAATTATCGTATGACAAGATTCAGGATTTCGGATTTACGGTCTAGGCATCCGTGTGTATATATATATATATATATATATATATATATAATGTATAAAGTGATTATTTATTTATATTAATAGAATATACTAAAAATATACTACGTAAATTAGTAATATTAAAATATAGAATGTAACTTAAAGAATAAGAGTGTGGTTTATATTAATAAAAAATACCAACAATATATACAATATAAGATATATAAATAATATGTATAATGTGAGTATTCAGTTATATTAATAAAAATATCAACAATATACTATGTAAATTAATAATATTAAAATATAAAATGTATCTTAAAGAAATATTTTAGATTTATTTAAACAATAACAATAAATCATTCTTTTTATGTAAATTTATAAAATTTATGTATAACAAAACTGTAAAATAGTGTTTAAGATAATCATTCTTAAATAATATATCAACATCCAAGTTGTTCAAAAAAGGTTCAATAAATCAACATTTGAGGAACTTAAATTGCAATAAGGATTTGAGAAATTCCTTATGACCAATGCTGCAAATTCAGAATATTGGATTAGGATAAATTGTAAGATTAAGATGTTTGGGGCTGAATCAAGAGGAAGTTTCTTGCAAAAATGCCAAGAATGGCAATTGGAGCTCACGAGTTTTCTTTTCGCCTGATTCCGGAGTTTTCACGGCGGATCATGTCGAGGAAGACTGATTTCACAGTGGCTTCGAGCTTTGATTGCAGTGAGAGGAGCTTCGACGGTTAACTGAGATCCCGTGGTGGATGAAGGCGGCGGAGATGGAAACTTGACGCCATGCCAACTCATGTCGTGGTGGCTCGCGGAGATTCATGGTAATTTTTATTTGGATATAAAAGTTGAAACTATAAACCATTGATGACATCCACATTTTTTTAAAGTTAATATTTCCAAATATATATAATTAAAACGAAATCAATATTATCTATATAACATAAACTAACCAAATAAATGTTAACATATGATAACTTACTTAAATAAATGGTAGTTGTTATAGAAAAGCGGAAAATACTAATAGTAACAAAAAAATCACCTTTTTAGATATAATTAATCTAAAATGCATTCTATACCAAAATAAAATAGAGAATTAGTGTTAAAATATTCAAAGTAGAAAAAAGATTTTTTATTATTTTAAAAATATTAATGTTTCCAAATATAAAAATAAAACGAAATTAAATTATATATATATAACTTAAAATAATAAAATAAATATTAAAATTTGATAACTTGCTTAAAATGGTATTTATTATAGTGAAATGGAAAATGAAAATAAAATAGTAATATTAACAAAAAAATTACTTCTTCTTATAATATGTTGAGACTATAAGCCATTATAAATATTATTTAAAAGAACCAATTATAATATGCTAAATTGTTATATTATTTTACCATTTTTAAAAGGTCAAAACATTCCAAATATTAATTTTCAAAAATAAAAAAGAGATCTATACAAATATGGTTACCAAAAAAATTCAATTAAAACCAATTTAATTTATAAGATTTTCAAAAACTGAAAGTATATTTTTAAAATAAAAATTAAACCTATAATAATTTTAAATCACATATAATTTTGAATTATATATAAATAACATAAACCAATGATTTTTCTTATATATATATATATTTGGATATAAAAATTGAGGATATAAACCATTTAGGCTGTTCACATATGATTTTAAATAACCAATTAAAATACGATAAATCATCAACTTAATTTAGTATTTTCTAAAAAGTTAATATTTACAAAGAAATATTTATTTAAAACAAAATTCACATTATATATATAACATAAACTAACCAATTAAATATTAACATTTGAAAACTTACTTAAATAAATGGTAATTGTTATAGAAAATTGGAAAATCAAAGAAAATATAATAGTAACAAACAATTACTTCTTTTTAGATATAATAAATCTAAAATGCATTTTATACAAAAGTAAATTAGAAATTAGTGTTAAAGTATTCAAAGTAGAAAAACAGATTTATTCTTAAAAGGTTATATCTCAAAAAAAGAAATTAAAATTTTATATATATATATATAACTTAAACAAAAAATAAATATTAAAATTTGACAACTTTCTTGAAATGGTATTTATTATAGTAAAATAGAAATGAAAAGCAGAATAGTAATATTAACAAAAAAAAAATACTTCTTCTTAATATCTTGAGACTATAAGCCATTATAAATATGATTTTAAAACACAAATTATAAATTCTAAATCGTTATTTTAGTTTACAATTTTTTAAACGGAAAAATTTCCAAATATTAATTTTCCAAAAAAATAGAGATCCATACAAATACGGTTGCCAATAAAAACAATTCAATAAAATCAGTTTAATATATTTTTAAAATTCAAATTAAACCATAATAATTTAAAGAGAAAAAGACCAAGATAACACCAAACTAAGTTTTTGTCACAAAATAGCATCACAAGGAGAAAAATGACCAAAAGAAGTTTTATTGAAGAGTAAATATGCATTTATAACTCTTGGGTTAATTAATTTAAGACCTAGGGTTTAGAGTTAAGGTGTGGGGTTTTAGGAATGTATTCAAATTTTTAAAAATAAAAAAATAAATATTAATTTTTTTAAAAAGGTGCTATTTGAGAGAATTTCCTTTTATAATTCCAAAATTTAGTAAAATATATAAAAGTAAATAATTAAATAATTAATTAAAATTTAAAATCAATTGTTTTTAAATAACTCATGAATGAATTTTTAAATGTGTGATGCATTCATGAATTTGATATATATATATATATATATATATATATATATATATATATACACATACATATATATTTATTTATTTATTTTTGTGAATGAATATATATATATAACATGTGAAATATTCCTGAATATATAGCATATTTTTAATATTAAGAAAATCATTTTTAAGATATGTATAGTATTTTTCTAAAGTTAAAAAACCTTTGTAAATGTGTATTTATGAAAACATTCTTAAGGTAAAAAACCTTTGTAAATGAGTGTATGAACATTAGTTTATTATTGATCTTTGAATTGAAAATATGTTTATTAATAAATATTCAGAAGATTAATATATCAGGATGAAACACTAGACATATATTAAAATATCATTTATCATCTACAAAATAAGAAATTCAACTGTTAATAGTATAATATACTACATAATATAATCAATTTTTAATTGGAAGGTGAGACTTTGTTTTCATTTGAAACAAATGAATTTCTCTAATCATCATTTAAAATGATAAGAGTAAAAACTATTATACTCAATAATAAGTAAGTAATTTACATTTTCAAAGTTCATCTTCGGCACATAAAAGTTGACAAAGATTGTGGTTAATATTTTTTCATTATTTATCCAACAAGTCTATTATGTATAGTCTTTTTTTTTTTTTTTTTTTGGAACGCTTCTATTATGTATAGTCTAAACAATTCATATAACAGACTGATGGACAGTACAACTGTACAAAACACTCATCGGATTTCTTGAGAGCTTTCATCAGACATTGTAACCACTACAAGAAAACAGCGTCATACTGACGGCCGTAATCGTCGGTATTTCCTCGGAATAACGTTATTCCGAGGAAATACCAAGGATAAGGGTCCTCAGAAAAAACTCCTCGGAAATTCATTTTTCCTCGGAATTTCTTCGGAAATTTCCGACGAAATACCGAGGAACAAGGATTTTCGAGGAAATTCCGAGGAATACTATATCGTCGGAAAATTCCGAAGAACACTTCCTTGGAATTTCCTTGGAGTTTTCCGACGATATTTAAAAAAAACAATTAAAAATAGTTTTAATAAATATAAATTGAAAAATATTTAAAATTTGTTTTAATAAATATAAATTTTAAAAATCCAAAAATAGTTTCTAGTCACAAAAAAGTTTTATAAATATTAAAATCTTTTAATAAATAGAATATAGTTTAATAATTAAAAATTTAATAATTAAAAAATAGTTTTAATCACAAAAAGGTTTTAAAAAGTATAAAAAACTTTATATATATATATATATATATATATATATACATATATGATTTTTAATAATCCAAAATAATAGTTTTTAATCGGGAATTCGACCTTAAAAACACTGAACATGGCAAGAATGGTCAAAAGAAACATGGACTCGAAGCTGGCCAAAAAAGCCTGAACTTTTGTTGACTTTTAACGGTTTATTAAGAAACTTTGATTGACCGACCAGATTAAGACACCGTTAACTAACAGTTAAGAAGGTGGTTAATCAACGTTAAATATGATCGTTAAGTAAAACGACGTCGTTTTACCTATTTTTATTATCAAAAATATGTTGTTCGCGTGGGTCGAACCTGAGAACTCTTGGCCAAATGACGAGGTTTCTTGCCACTAGACTACTGTCACTTTTAAGAATATCCATAACATGTTTTCTTTTATTGAGTATCAAACAAATCTCAAAAAATCTAAATTCTTTTTTAAAAAATTCCAAAATATCTTAAAAATTCAAGAAAATTCTGAAAATTAAAATTAAAATTGAAATTATAAATATTTTAAAAAAATCAAAACATTAAATTTTTTTATAAAAATTAATGTATCTAAGATCATTTGAGTTTTTAATCTTAAATACATTAATAATACTTTTTTTATAAATTAATATATTTGAGATAAAATAGAAAAATGATATTTATCACACTACAAATGTTTTTCATTTAATTATTATCATATTTTAGAAAAAATATTTTGTGATAATATCATTTGTTTATTGTATCTTAATTATCATTTCTCTATTTTATCTTAAATACATTATTCGTACTAAAATCTATAGTGTGATAAATATCATTTTTATTTTATATTACATACGTTAATTTATTTAAAATTATGTTTCAAGTTTTTAATCATTAAAGTTAATTCGTTGCATTTTTTGAATTATTTTAGATTTTTTTTTTTTGAAAATTTTAATGTATTGATTTTTTTTGAAAAAAAACTTATTTGTAATTTCAATTTTAATTTTACTTTTCAGAATTTTCTTGAATTTTTAAGATTTTTTAGAATTTTTTAAAAAGAATTTGGATTTTTGAGATTTGTTTGATACTCAATAAAAGAAAACATGTTATGGATATTCTTAAAAGTGACAGTAGTCTAGTGGCAAGAAACCTCGTCATTTGGCCATGAGTTCTCAGGTTCGATCCACGCGAACAACATATTTTTGATAATAAAAATAGGTAAAACGACGTCGTTTCATTCCATCTCACAACGACGTCGTTTTACTTAACGATTTTTGCAAACGTCGTTTAATCACTCTGTAACGGTGTGTTTAATTTGGCGAGTCAGCGATAACTTACTGATTAAAATTTTAAGTCAAATATAGTTCGGTGTTTTTTTGGCCAGCCAATATATTCGTATTTATTATGGCAATTCGTGCAAAGTTCATGATTTTTTTGGCCGAATTCCCGTTTTTAATCACAAAAATGGTTTATAGATATTAAAAATGTTTAATAAATATGTAAATGATTTTATAATGCAAAAATAGATATTAAAATTTTTTAATAAATATGTAACTGATTTTATAATCACAATCAATAAAAACTTAAAAGAAAATTCCAAATCAACTGAATACAACAAATAATCACAATCCTAAACCCTAAAATCATAATCAAACTCTCAAATCACAACCCTACTATTCACCTTAACAAAAATCTATACAACCCTAATCTCACCATAGTCAAACTCGATTTTGAAGAAAATAGAGAGGGATAGGGGGCCTTACATGATTTGGGGATGGAGTGGGGAAGAATAGGGCTTGATTCGCCGGAAATCGATGGAGGAGAAGAGGTTCTGCGACGGAGGAGAGGAATGAGAGGAAGAGAGAAATAGGGAAGAAGGATACGGTTCGACCTAATAAAATGAGGGGTCCGACGGACATTTTCCGTCGGAATGTCCTCGGAATAATTTATAAAGTTCCTCAGAATTTCATCGGTTTCCATTAATTTATTTTTCGCGGAATATTTGGCGGCTAGAGCTGCCTGGTAAATGAAAATATTCCGAGGAACCAATTTTCCTCGGAATTTCCTCGAAAATTTTTGAGGAAATTCCGAGGAAACAGGGTTTTGGGTTTCAAAACATCAATTTTTTTGCCCTATATTATTTCTTATACATATGTAATGCTACCATTGAGGATTCATTGTATAGATGATCACAAACCATGAAATAACAAAATTTCAAAAATGATTGTAAGTATTCCCTTTACCGTTTACTAAAGTGTATAAGTGTTTCTCTTATGTTGTGTGGTTTTCGTTCATGCAATTGTAAATTTTTTTGTTTTCAGGTAAAACACCAATTTTTGACATCATAATCTGGTTAAGACACTTAATGAAGGTTGAATACGTGTTATTCAATCCGCAAAACGTTGTTTTCGGTTAAAAACCCTTAGTTCCTCGGAATTCCCTCGGAATATTCCGACGGAATTACGAGGAACATAAAGAATTTCCGACCAGACCCTTGTTTTCCTCGGAATTTCTCTCGGAATAAATATTAAAATTTGACAACTTTCTTGAAATGGTATTTATTATAGTAAAATAGAAATGAAAAGCAGAATAGTAATATTAACAAAAAAATACTTCTTCTTATAATATCTTGAGACTATAAGCCATTATAAATATCATTTAAAAACACCAATTATAATATTCTAAATCGTTATTTCAGTTTACAATTTTTTAAACGGAAAAATTTCCAAATATTAATTTTCCAAAAAAATAGAGATCCATACAAATACGGTTGCCAATAAAACAATTAAATAAAATCAGTTTAATATATTTTTAAAATTCAAATTAAACAATAATAATTTAAAGAGAAAAAGACCAAGATAACACCAAACTAAGTTTTTGTCACAAAATAGCATCACAAGGAGAAAAATGACCAAAAGAAGTTTTATTGAAGGGTAAATATGCATTTATAACTCTTGGGTTAATTAATCTAAGACTTAGGGTTTAGAGTTAAGGGGTGGGGTTTTAGGAATGTATTCAAATTTTTAAAAATAAAAAAAATAAATATTAAATTTTTAAAAAGGTGCTATTTGAGAGAATTTCCTTTTATAATTCCAAAATTTAGTAAAATATATAAAAGTAAATAATTAAATAATTAATTAAAATTTAAAATCAATTGTTTTTAAATAACTCATGAATGAATTTTTAAATGTGTGATGCATTCATGAATTTGATATATATATATATATATATATATATATATATATATATATATATATATACACATACATATATATTTATTTATTTATTTTGTGAATGAATATATATATATATATATATATATATAACATGTGAAATATTCCTGAATATATAGCATATTTTTAATATTAAGAAAATCATTTTTAAGATATGTATAGTATTTTTCTAAAGTTAAAAAACCTTTGTAAATGTGTATTTATGAAAACATTCTTAAGGTAAAAAACCTTTGTAAATGAGTGTATGAACATTAATTTATTATTGATCTTTGAATTGAAAATATGTTTATTAATAAATATTCAGAAGATTAATATATCAGGATGAAACACTAAACATATATTAAAATATCATTTATCATCTACAAAATAAGAAATTCAACTGTTAATAGTATAATATACTACATAATATAATCAATTTTTAATTGGAAGGTGAGACTTTGTTTTCATTTGAAACAAATGAATTTCTCTAATCATCATTTAAAATGATAAGAGTAAAAACTATTATACTCAATAATAAGTAAGTAATTTACATTTTCAAAGTTCATCTTCGGCACATAAAAGTTGACAAAGATTGTGGTTAATGTTTTTTCATTATTTATCCAACAAGTCTATTATGTATAGTCTAAACAATTCATATAACAGACTCATGGACAGTACAACTGTACAAAACACTCATCGGATTTCTTGAGAGCTTTCATCAGACATCGTAACATTTTATAGATTAGCAGATAGATTCATTCAGTTTACTCTTCTTAAAACTATGGTAGTGGATGCTCAAGTTTCCAAGGTGTCAGCATATGTTGCGTCTCAAGATTAAAATGGTGCAGCAACACTAAAGATTCCAAGATTCTAGACACCAATTTAATCTGTAAACCAATGCTTTTTTTTGAACACCAATGCAATCAGGCTTGTCAGCTTACTAAGTAGTTTTCAAGCATGCAATCAGGCTTGTCAGCTTACTAAGTAGTTTTCAAGCTTGCTTCGCTTAATAATACCTGATCAAAGTCTTTAGTGTTGTGAAATCCAAGTCCACCGTTCTCCTTAAATTCATATACTCCCTCCGTTTCATAATATAAGATGTTTTGCTTGAATGCACAATTATTAAAAAACTTACTTTTAGAATATAATATTATTAAATAGTATAAATTAAATATAAATTATCCAGTCATAAATAATATAGTAAATTACTATTGGCTAACCAATTTTCAATAAAGTTAAAGTACCTTAAAAATATTAAAATATCTTATATTTCGAAACATAGAAAATCTCCAAAACATCTTATATTGTAGAACAAAGGGAGTAGCTTTTTCCATGTAGTCCAATGTATCTTCCTTTTATCATCAGATTCATTCCACCAAAAATCCGACACTGCGCTCATGATCGTTTGATAAATGATAATGATGTTTTTCCAAACGAAAACATGAAATTATGTGAAACGAAAGAGGCATCACTATTGATTTCAAGAGTACCTCTTTTTCTCCAAGAGAAGTATTTTGGTATACCATCCAATCGTGTTCAGTATCTCTCCAATAATGCAGCAAGAAGACATACCGAATGTTACTGATGATTTCTTAAAGTTAATTTCTTGACCGGACGCAGGACCCATAAAACTCTAAGCGCAAAAATTCGGTGCATTTACTAATAAATGTAACTCGACATAGTAATAGGAAATCATCAGCAAACGAGAGATGTTGGTTGTATCGTAGAAAATTTCTTTGTCAATTTCATACCCATAATGTTACCTTTAAGTCGAAAAAACCAGTTTCCTTAAAGTAGCTAAATTTTTAAAATATTTAAATTTACAAAAAGATTTAAGATTATGTTCCTCACCGAAAAGCATAGTTTACCCACTTAACGAGACTCTACAAGTACAACCATTAGACTAAGAAATAGATCTTTGAAATATTATTACAAATGTGATTAATGGTAAACCTACAAACTTATCTAATATATATATAATAATGACTTATAGATAGATAATTTTAATTTGCTTAACTCAAATTACTTTTTTAAATTATGCAATTTATAATTACAGAAAAAAAACTATTTAAATTTGTCTCAGTCTGCTTTAGTTCTCATATATCCTTGGGTTAGCTTCTCTTTCATGTGTGGTCATCAATACCCCAAATACTTCATGGAATAAAGGTTGCCCTACGAGTTTAATCCACATCCTGAAGATGTCTGAAGGATAGGTCTGGACTGATCCACCAATAAACTGTAAGCTGGAGACAGATTAGAATAGAAAATGAAAAATATATATCTTAGGTGCGTTGGAAAAGATGAGAAAAGTCTCCCTTGTATAAATGAGTCGTTTGTTTGTCTCAATAGAAGAAGATATAGAAATAAGGGAGAGACAAGTAATAAAATAAGAAGAATGAGAATCTTAGTCCTCTGCAGCATACAGAGCCTTAATCTCCTCTACATCTTCGTAGCTACCAAGAAATATTGGAGAACGCTCATGGATCTTCTCGGGCACAAGGTCTAGCGCCTGCATCATGAATGACATTTCAAGTTATACTACTTGAAACCGTTACAAACAAAACCGTTGAAAGATTGCATTTTTAATTTACCCTTTTCTTGCCAGTGAAGGCCTGACCTCCGGCTTGCTCCATCAAGAACGACATCGGGAAGACTTCATACAGAACACTGTTCACATGTTCAAAAACAAGACTAGTTTAAGTTTCTGTGTTGTTTTGCTGTATTCAAATCATCAAACTCTAAGCTTACTTACCGCAGTTTCCCATTGGGGCTTTTCTTGTCAGCCGGGTACAAGAAGATTCCTCCATAAAGCAGTGTGCGATGAACATCAGCTACCATACTGTCAAGAGCCAAATGTGAACATAAGCAAACCATATGCTATTTTCTATGACTTGAGGTTCAAGGTTCTCTTCCAATACCTTCCCACATATCTCAGAGACTTAGCGGGAGAACCATCTTTAGGAAACTTGCATTTCTCTACATACTTTGTGGTTGGACCATCCCAGTTCTGAGCATTGCCTTCATTCACTGAATAGATGTTCCCCTTTTTCGGAATCTGTGCACAAGAAGAGCTGAGGCATTATTCATAACAGAAGAAAAAGAGAAAGATCATGTTTTATTGGTTTACCTTAATGTCCGGGTGAGTTAATATGAACTCTCCTAGAGATGGGTCCAGGGTAAATCCATTGACACCAGTTCCAGTGCTCAACACAAGCTGAGAGAGACAAATTATAAAAAACAGAAATAAACGATTGAAATTTCTTATATATTTTCAGTACCATGCAGGAGCTTCCGTACATACAGTAACCCGCTGCAACCATTTCATTCCCAGGTTTCAAGACATCTTCAGTAGTTGGCTCATCATTGTGGCTCATTGTGTAAATCCCAAAGATCTACACACAGAAAGCCAAATTCAAGAAAAAAGACAAAACTTTGACATCATCATATATATAATAAGGAAAGTTTGGGTGAGAGAAACATACGGTTCCAATGGAAACACCACAGTCGATGTTTGAGGATCCATCAAGTGGATCAAAAACAACACAGTACCTATCGATACATCCAGTAATGTCAATGATAATAATTAAAAAAAAAACATTTTCATCACCAAACTTACTTTCCACGCTTGGATGACTCCACGAACGTTGCTTCCTCATCTTCTTCTGAGACAAGAACAGACTGCCCAAAAAAACGGTTAGTTAGAAGATAAAAAATCAAACTATTCTCAATTTCATAATTAAAAAGGATAGGTTTAAACTTACAGTTCTGCCACTGCTAACCAAAGCTTTGACAAAGACATCATTAGAGAGCACATCGAGTTTCTTTTGCTCTTCACCCTATTATTATTACACAATGGTAAAATCTTAGACGCACAACAAAAAAAAAAAAGCTTTAAACAAGACAAAAAGACATAACACCTGCCTGGATATTTGTTTCCCCAGCAAGCCCAATTAGCTTGGCCAAACCAGCCTGCAACACCAAGTAAAAGTTTATGACTTTGACATCTTAAAGTGGATTCCAGATCATCATCACCAAATCGAAAGCGACATTTTGACCCAGTTTCAAAAAGTGTTACCTTGTTGACAGCACTGCAGACGAATTTGCATCCCAAAACGATGTTGCTGAGCAAAATGGTGAAATCACCACGAGACTCTGGGTACTTTGATTGCTCATTCAGCACGAACCTCGTGATGGTCATCAAATCCGTACGGTATGCATCTGCTTCATGATCCATCTTTGATCCCCTCTCTCTCGTCTAAGCGGACCACGAAATGCCTTTTTTTAATCAGATATATATTAGAGATTGCCTGTTTTGTGCGTTGCAGGTTTCGAGGAAGATGATTAGGATAAAGACGCGACCGGTGATAAATCGAAAGGACAAGCCAATCCAAAGAGTCTTACCAGATCGGATTGACACGTGGCTATGACAGGTTTGGCCGTCATGTTGTGGGGATAACGATAAAGAAGCAACCTTAGTCCTCGTATGTTTCTTTTGATGCATTCAATGTTTAATTTGAATTTAGCACGGACAACTAGGTACGAATTTAGCGTTGACTTATTTGCAAAATATATTGATTGATCGAAGAATATGACGATGAAATCGTTAAGAGTTAAGGAACTGGGCAATAACAAGTAAGCTATGTAGACTTACATTTACATCTTAGGCTGATTTCTCTATAATTGTCTACTAGATCATGATCCGCGCACCTGCGCGGATTTATCTTTTGCTTCAATATATATATATATATATATATATGTTTTATATTATTTTAAATTATATAGTTCTGAGTTGTATAATACTTAGTCTGTGTGATATATTTAAATTTATTGGAACTATATGTATTTAAAGTTGTTCATAGGTGGAATATAAATATAAACTCGTTGACACTTCAAAACGGACAAATCCAAAACATAATATCTTGTTTTTAGTATAAACAGAAATAAAACATACGGACTTGAGAATTGTAAAATGATCAAATAGAAATAAAATATACAGACTTATAAGATGTAAAATGATCTGCTATAAAATTTGTGAAAACTTTATTTATATTTGAATATAAATGGACTGTATTTTGATGTAAATTACACTTGGCCTAATGATATATTGGTTTGCTATATAAAATTTGGGTTAAAGTAATAATGAGCTAGTTCAAAATAAAAATTTGGGCTGGCATATTTACATATAAGCTTACAGTCTAAATATAAGTTATGTATTTTCCTTTTATCTTGAATCTTCCTTGAATCCGGAGATTTAAATAAAAGAAATATCTTAACTATTAATTTTGATCATTTATTTTCGGAATATAATATATACGAACTTTCCTATCAAATAAAGATTTTTATTTAAAATTCTTGGGGAAAAATGTTTACCACTCATTCACGTTTAAAAATAAGATAGATACCAAATTCATAACCGGAAAAACTATTACTATTTCCAAATGGTTGGACTGTAATGTTCAACATGATGTATAGAAACTTCTAAAATAATATCTTTTATTTTATGGTTTAATCATAAGAAAGACGATAAGAGAGATTATAAATAAGAAAATTTTTAAACCATGTTGAAAACTACTTGAATTTTGAACTATGTAGGTTAATAGTTAATGGTTAATAAGATAGATATAACGTAATTAAACTATAGTACAAAAAATAAACACCGTAAAACGTTTTTATGCTGTCACACAGATTTATAATATAATATGTTAATTGATGTATTATTAAAAATCTATTTTATAGTATTTTAGTAATCTATATTATACTATAATATGTTAGTGGATGTATGTAGTTTATAATATAATATTAAGTAATATAAAGAAACATGTGTAGTGGCTGTATAATAATTAGGTGATGGTTGTTATAAATAATGGTTGCTAAATCGGAGTATAAAAAGGGATGTCTAACGATATGAGTTAATATAGCATTAATAGCATTAATTTGATGAGGTCCAATTTAAAAATCTACCTAGAAGAAGTTGTAATATTTCTGTTTTAATAAGATTGATGTCCTCTAGTATAAGTTCTCTTTTCTAACATGTTTCTTTTTTCTTATTGATTGGCAAAGCATTAGTATAAGCATTATGCTTTATATTTTTCAATCAATATTTGTTAGAAAACATTTAGAAAACCACAAAATGCTCTTCAAATGATCTTCGCTCAATACTTTCATATGAAATTTTATTAGAGTATTTGCATTTATAATTTATAAAATTAAGGAAAAAATATAATTAATTTAGTTATTTCATTTCAAAATATTATAAAATTATTTTATATCAATTTATATATTTCAAATAAGTTCACAATATTTTTTAAATAAATAAATTATATTTTATATTTTAAGTTTAAAATATTTTTTGAAAAAATAATTAAATTATATTTACATATAATTAAATTATATTATACATATTATATAATTAATATATATATATATATATTATGTATAATTAAAATTAATCTTTATATATAATTAAATTATATTTTAAATGTGAAATATTAATTTAAAAATATTTTTTTAATTGCACAATTTATTTTTAAAATAATACTTTGATATAAATATAATTTTTGATATTATTAAATAAAACAAATTAATTTAATTTTTTAATTTTATATATTAATATATATTAGAAATATATTTAATAGAAATAAAATATTATATATTATAAATTAAAATATATTTCGTAATAATTATATAGCATACTAGCATACTGCTACTGCTTTATCATCCACTTTACCAATCAAGGCCTAGTCGGTGTATTCTTTTGACCCTCTCTTAATCAAATGGACCGAGTTCAATTTACTTGATTGGTCTTGTTCAGGCGATGCAATCTGTTACTAAATAATAAATTTACAAAGATAAATCTTAAAAATAAAGAACAAATACTATAAAATGTAACTAGCTTTTGATCCGCACGCCCGTGCGGGTGTATATTTGAAATTATTATATGTTAAAGGGGAAGTACAAATTATATTTACCCCTTAAAATATAAATCCGCGTATCCGCGTATTTACCCTTTGTGGTGAGCTATCTCAACTCAAGCGTATATTTACCCCTTGCATCATACTCGGCTCTGTGGTATTTTTCGGATTTCGCTTATCTATAATAAGTGGGGTCTAAATCTGTTAGTGGGGTTCTGTTGTTGCAGAACAGGTTGATCAGATGGTGGAGCAAAGATGTTTGTGTCGAAAGTCTTCCTAATCAGGTGGTGTTAGGCGGCGTGTCCTGCTTGTGCAGCGGTACAAAGTGATGCTCAAGTGCAGTCTGTTCAAGAACATCAAGGGTAAGTCAAAGACTGTTTCAGAGATATGGAGCATGAGTGACTTCAAGGGTTTGCGGTTGATTCAAGGAGGATTATGTGGTAGCAATGTTTGTTAACAACATAAAGGGTGAACCAAGATTGTGTCGAAAGTCTGTCCAGCAGTGATGGTTGGATGGCGGGTCCTGTTCAGAGTAACAACGGTACAAAACGTGTTCAAGGCTGGAGTGTTTAAACAAGTAGAGAATCAGAGGTTGTTTTATATTTGAAGCATATATGGTTCGAAGGTAGCTGCACAGAATTCAGGATATCTGGTTCAAGGCTCAGTGCACATGAGTGGAATCGAAAGTTCAAGGAGGAAATCAACTTGCAGAAAGATGTTCAGGTTTCTGTTCAAGCACTTGAACAGGTTCGTGATTTTTGACAGCAAGGTTTTGTTGTTGATAAGTTCACGAGGAGTAAGATATGAAGTAACACGACTTCAATGAGGAGTTGAGCTTGACACTTGGAGTGTAACAGCTGGGTTAGCAACTCAAGACAATGGATGAAGGTGATGGAAATTCAGAATGGCAATGGGATTGTCACATACCTTTCATCAAGCATGATGTCTATTTTTCATTGATGGGGCTAAGTGGATTAAAGTGTTTAATCTACTTAAGCAGTTGTGGTGTATAAGTGTAAGCTTATGCAGGTTTCAAGAAGATCATGAGAGGACTTCAAGCTAAGCTCAAGGTGGAGCTGAGAGAAGTGAGAAGAGATAAGAGAAGACATGGAGATGCAGAGGATGAGCAGATTTGCTCAAGTTTCAAGAGGTGTCGAGCACAAAGGAAGGGTTATGGACTTGGACCAAACAGGTGGAGATTTGTGAGGTTTGGTCAAGCCCATCGGTCTTGTTCAACGGCTGGGCCGAGTTGCACAAGTTACGCGTGGACAACCTATGGGCCTAATCGATAAAGCCCATTAGGTTAAGTGCTGACAATACAAAGAAGAAGAGATCACGACAGGGATCTCTAAGCTAAGCTTCTGGGAGGCACGAGCCTCAAGCATCCAGGAAGGCTTCCATGGCATCTCTTAGAGAGATAGAGTAAGCTAGAGATGATTTGTTGTTCTAGGCTTAACTCTTAGCCATGTACTCTTGTAATCTCTTTATACTCTCTAGGGTTTGCATACCCAGGATCAGAGAGAGTAATGATCTTGTAAACCACATCGGAGGTGTTTTCGATACTTCATAGTGGATGTTGTGGATCCTGGATCCACCCCAGATGTAGTGTGCTGCGGCCGCGAACTGGGTTAAAAACTCTTGTGTCATGAACAAGGATTGAATCAATGGGAAAGATCAAAGGGACCAGGGGATGTTACGAATCCCCAAGGAAGTCTTGTTAGAGTTACGATTGACTTTACAAGTGGTATCAGAAGAACCACGAATTCCGCAACAACTTGGAGTGTAGCAGCTCGGTTAGCAACTCAAGACAATGGATGAAGGTGATGGAAATTCAGAATGGCAATGGGATTGTCACATACCCTTCATCAAGCATGATGTCTATTTTCATTGATGGGGCTAAGTGGATTTACGTGTTTAATCTACTTAAGCAGTTGTGGTGTATAAGTGTAAGCTTATGCAGGTTTCAAGAAGATCATGAGAGGACTTCAAGCTAAGCTCAAGATGGAGCTAAGAGAAGTGAGAAGAGATAAGAGAAGACATGGAGATGCAGAGGATGAGCAGATTTGCTCAAGTTTCAAGAGGTGTCGAGCACAAAGGAAGGGTTATGGACTTGGACCAAACAGGTGGAGATTTGTGAGGTTTGGTCAAGCCCTTCGGACTTGTTCAACGGCTGGCCCGAGTTGCACAAGTTACGCGTGGACAACCTATGGGCCTAATCGATAAAGCCCATTAGGTTAAGTGCTGACAATACAAGGATTGAATCAATGGGAAAGATCAAAGGGACAAGGGGATTGTAGTGAGCGGTCCCATATGCTACGAATCCCCAAGGAAGTCTTGTTAGAGTTACGATTGACTCTACAAGTGGTATCAGAAGAACCACGAATTCAGCAACAGGTTAAGTAATGATAGTTTTCAATGATTCATTGAAAAATATACAGATTCTGTTTAGTGAAGATAAGCAAAAATAACAATAATCAAAGTAAGCTTTCCAAACCTTTGTCATTGAGGGTAAACATGTTTATGTCAAGTTTTAGGGGTTAGGGTATAACTTGGTTAACTTTGAGTGTTTTGTGTATATATGTCCACAAAATGCTGTTTTTTCCACATTTTAGTTTGTATTGGTTATATGATCACTTAAAATGTATAAACACATTCAAATACAAGTTTACACCATCCTAAATCATCAAAACCAAACAAAATCGATGATGTTCTTAGCTGAACTCCATTTTGTTGTTATCTCAATAGGAGAGAAACAATAAAAAAATCGACAGATTTCATCCATTGGATTGAGATGATCAAACGGTGTAGATTACTCCTTTAGGTTATCCTCGCCCTTCTCCCTCATTGGTCGACTTAGTTTCTGGAGGGAAAATAAAAATTTCCTAATTTTGGGAGCCAAAGTATCTTTATCTCATTCCCACAAATCTCTCTCACGCCTTCTCTCCACCACAAATCTCTCTCACGATTTTCTCTCGCGCCTTCTCTCACGACTAATCTCTCCGAGCCTCCACAATTCAATCCCCACTTTACAGATCGTTCTCTCCTTACAGGTTATAGCGACCTCTAAACCCTTGATTTACTCATCCATCTCTTTCTCTGATTATAGTTCTCTCCTTACAGATCTACAAAGATTTGAAGCCTTTCTCAAAGATAACCAACTTCTGTTAATTTCCAGGTCAGAGAAACTCCAATATCTTCAGATCTAACTTCTGTTAATTTTTCAATTAAATCTATTTGTTGTGTTTTGTTCGATTTGGTGTATTTTGTTGAAACTCAACTTTTTTTTTCCATTTACAGTCTTATTTAGCTTAAAGATCTAACTTTGGTTAACTTTTCAATTCCATCTAGCAACTTTAATGGCAGCAAGGAAGGAAATAGTCTGTGCACTCACGGAAACCGGGGTGAACCCACAATTCAGACAACAACAGCCACAACAACAGCCACAACAAGCAGCCACAACTCAATTCCAACGCCCAATACCAGAACCAGGACAGTCCTCAGGAGGCAGTGATGTCGAAGAGATAACAAGAGCCGAGTTCAGACGCTCTCAAGGCTACCACTTGATACGCATCGAGGAACCTGAAAAAGACATCGACCCAATGTTCCGGAACGTTATCAGATCCTTGAATGGTTGGAACTCAGCTCCAGTGAGACGCCCACACCAAGCACATGGACACTCCTCACGAGCCAAGGGTTCTCGTCAATAATATTTCTATAAACCATTGCTTCTGTCTGTGTTTTATTGGCTTATAGATTGTACTCAATCTAAATTGTTTCTTTTGCCATGTTTGTTATTTGTCTTTTTTATTTTAATAAAATCTTGATTTTAATTTTTTTTTTAAATTTACAATTTATGCTATTCAATATTCCGAATAAAACAATTAATCATATCTGGAAAATTAAAAATAGCAATCAAAATTAATTTTCAAATGTATCATTTTACGAAATTGTTGGCATTTCAAATTAGCTAGGGAAATTAAAATCCTAGCACAAGAAACCAGCTATTTTTTCATTATTACGTAAGATATAGACAAAGCTATTATAGGTCCAAGACTCGAAAACCACAAATGTTGCAAGAATATATTCCATGGCAAGAGGAAAATGTCATCATAAAATATGTTACGACAAAAACAAAACGCCATATTAAAATATGAAACATCACGAAAAGTTCGCTATAAATAATTTTAATTTAGCAAAAGAAAAACGCTATAATATAGAAACTTTCAATAGCACACGAAAATGCGCTACAATAGGGGGGGGGGGTCTACCATAGCTGCGGCTGTCATAGCGTAAGTGTTTTCGCTACTAAAGTTTCCACGGCACTGGTAATGTTGATATTTCTTGTAGTGGCGAATTCCCGAGCATAACTCCAGAGTGATCGACTATGAGAACGTGTTTGATCCGTCATGTATGTGGTCGGTTATTTATGGCATCACCACTCTCGGAGCATGGTTGTTCTTCCTTCTTCTGGTTTATGGATCCGTGCAGTGGAAGAATGCGTTAATTGTTATATAACTATAATGATTAAACGGCATAATGATCTCGCCCTTCTCCAAAGTACGTCGCACCATTATGTAAAACGTCATGACCTTTCACGCCTCATGGGAAGAGCACGTGTGGAGATGGTGACAAGAGCTGTCTCTTTTTTATTGTATTCAGAATTCTATTATTCTTTTCTCCATGGAAGAATATCGTCACTATCATGAAATGATAATAATATATTTCTTGTTTGTTTATGATCGTCTTCATCCTTCAAAGAGAAGTCTTGTTGAGCTAATTTGCTTTGATGAATCTGTTCGGTTAACAAACTTTCTCGTGTTTGGCGATCATTTGACTGGACCCAAACTCGGGAGGTCGGGCTGTCAGAACTCGTCGTTGGCCTACTACGGTTTTGAGAATGTTATTGGTGTAACTCGGCGAGATGAATTAGTTTTATCAGTAACAGAGATTCGATTTGGTTGAAGTCAGAATTGAATCTCGTGTTCCGTTTCTAGTTATGATCTAGTAAGATCGATGTCATCGTGATGTTATTGCTCATTTGTTACGGTACCGGACACCATATGAGATGGATCCATTTTCGTGCTTACAAGCCTTAGATCGGGTTCCTATCAAGTATGTTTTTCGTTTCTCTTCCCCACAGTCAGCGCCAAAATGTAGATCCTAAAATCTACACTAAATATTTGATAGTGTTTGAGATGTAAACTGGGAAAGAAAAAGGATGTGGGCAACAATATCCTCAGAACACAACGATGTAGTCAGGTATGAGTTGACAAAAATGGACTATATTCGAAAGATCGAATTACATAGAGATATCGGGAGAAAGAAGATCGTGACTGAACTCGGGATCGAGCTGCCTACGTACCCGTCAAGGGATCAAGTCTAAACGTAGTTCGGTTAAAATTATCTCGAAAGAGATGTCGATTTCATCGGTCTTGAGAGAGACGTCGGGTTCATCGGTCTCGAGCAAGACGTCGGGTCCGTCGGTCTCGCTGACGGACATTGTTTATGGGTGAGGAATGATGAGTTAGGGATCTCGGATTGACTGATCACGATCTTGTAAGATCGGGTTTCATGTGAACAGTCATAGCTCTTGATCAAACATAAAAGTGTCTATAACTTAATGTAATGATCATAAAGAGGACATATCTCTGAGTCGACGTTGATGGCTGTATCAAAGGAAGGATTACTCTCAACGCCTCGAGATACCAGTATGTATTTGATTAATGGAACATCGGTCTATTTATTCGCGGTCTCGAGCTCATGAGTACGAGCTCCTCCTTTATGAGAATGGGGGAAGAGTGGATGCGTGGGTCTTTTTCTCTGGAGCGTAGTGCTCTTGTGATATCACTCAAATTACCCTAACAAGTGATCTTACTCTCTCAAATAAGAGGTTCGATTGTAGTACTTAGGGATCGAATCCACAGAGAGCTAGGGCACACACTAAACTATAGATATTAAGATTAAACTAGGCAAACAGTTATAAAGCAGTAATTATGAATGTAATAAATAAATGAAAGCAAAGTGAACAAGACAGTTGTTCAGAAGGTAACTAAGAGTTGTTTTATGGAAGGATGGTAGCTAGATCTAGGATTTCTATTCAGGTTGGAATTATAATGATATAGATACTAAATTATGATATTATAGAACTCAACTATAAGAATAACATATCAACTCTCGTTGTATAGGTTATCTATTACTAGATCCAATGATCTCACCTGTCGGGAAGATCAATTAGAAAGTATCGATCGATGACTCTATAGGGGTATCGATCGATACACCTTTCGCTCCGTCGATCGATTCACCTGTCGGGATATCGATCGACGCGCTTCCAGTAGGCTTAATGCGCGGGTTGAATATATGTTCGCTAGGGTTTCTAAACCAGCACTCGCTGTTATCTAGCAATCCTAAATCAGAGAAGACAAGTCAGATAAGAGACCAAGCTCTCGCTTGTGCCTAATGATTCTATGATCAAGTTCAGGTTAATTACTCAAGAACAAGCATTAAGAACAGTCTCAATGATTAATACCATAACTTAGCAATTCTAAATTTGGGGCTAATCCCTTATAACTTATCTAAACCCTAAACCTAACAGGTGGATCTACTCAGACATGATAGTTGTCACAGAAATCATAGATGAATAGATGAAATTGCAATAGAATAGATATAAAACCAAAGGAGTTCCAAGAGGACTCTGAAGGAGTTCCTCTCTTCTCTCCTAAACTAAGAACAATGAATCAAAAGAAAGCGTAGAAAGTGTAGCTGTCAACAGTGGCTTAGAAATAACATAAATAGGGTTTCTAGTCGTCAAGGGTATTTTGGTAACTTTGTGGTGACTCCTGGGCTTCAGTAGATCATGAAATATACTCAGCCCACATTCTGATGTCCCTGTCGATCGACATGCAGTTTGCTGTGTCGATCGACATACAATCCTCTTCTCGACAGCCTTCTCTCGCGAGACAGACTGACTACTCTTCAGTAAAATGGGCATAACTTCCGATCTAACCGTTAGATTGACCTCAAACCGGTGGCATTGGAAACCTGACGCAAAGCTATATCTTGTGTTAAAAGATGGGATAAATCCAACTGTGGGAAGGTCTCCATAGAGAGCTAAACATATGAAGCATCTATGCAGTTCTGCATTGCGAAAGACTCCAAAAGGCACCAAAATCACCATATTTCTCCAAATCGTCCCTGAACCTGTAAATACTCTAAATAGACTCCAATACATAATAAATAGTATATAAACACTTATATATCATGGGAAAAATGGGTAAAATCCATGGTATATCAACTCCCCCAGACTTATCCTTTTGCTTGTCCTCAAGCAAAACCAACGGACAGTCTCTCTGAAAGAGGTTTGAAAACAGCAGGGACTCGAAGGATTTTAAAAACTCAGTTCATCATCTCTCTAGTAATGCAAACCAAATCATTAAACATCCTAACCTTAGAAGCACATTATACAATATCCTAGTATAGCAACCAAATTCCACTAGTTCCACAACCTAGCAGATCATGTCTGACAATCCCCTCTACTAACCTCATTTCTTGCATAAAAATAAAAGTGTAGGCTTTACCTTGGGAGTATCGATCAAAGGACACGTGGATTCAACTCAAACAAGTTTCTGAACACACAGGTAGTCTTCTCTGATCCCTTTCTCCCCTATTCTCTCTTCTCTGAATATCTTATTAGTTTCAAATTCAACAGATTTCGATGCCACAAAAGTCATCTAGTCTATCTCATTGACATTTGCATTTGTAATTCATACATTTTTTTGACAAAGTGTAGCGAATAATGGGGTCTCTGGTAATTTACCTATCCCTCGTTTCCACAATGTGTGATCATCCTTGAGATTTAGAATAATGGGATCGCAGGTAATTTACCTATCCCTCTGCCTCTCAAGAAATCATATCAATCTTTCCTTTATAAACTTAGATCTTGAGATGCCGAAGAGAGAGAAGGAAGAGAACCAGAGACACACAGACTTTTTACCTTCCAGACTTGTAAGAGGAATCCGATCCTATGTATACCAAGCCCCAAAACAAGCAAATCATGTCAAATTAGGTTGGATGTCAGCTTTGGTTCCTTTAAACAATCTCAGCAAGTGCAAACATAGTTGACAGGTTTATCCACTTTAGTATCTCTAGTACTTCTGCAGTCAGTAAATCTAAGACTGGTCTAAAGAGTGGTTAGATGACAAGTAATAAATCGATTAAGATTATATACCCTTCTTGACTCAATAAAAACTTTTTTTTTTGAAAACATATTTTAAATAAGACACATAAAGTAAATAACCATTAGTAATCCCCCCAGACTTAAATTACACTGTCCCATGTAACACAGTCGGTGGTATGAAAAACATAAAGCATAATTACGAAAGTTAACAAGTTAGAACGATATACCAGCTCGCCGATGTCTGTGTCGATCAACACAATGAAGTATCAATCGATTGTTGAAGATGAAGCGCTGTCGAACGATATCGACATGGTCTCATTGATCGATGGTTAGAGAGATCGTTTGACACAATGAAGAGACAATCGATCGTTTGATATGAAGTGCTGGCGATCGATATCAAGCTGGTCTCATCGGGCGATGTGCTGAGCAATCGTCTACACTTGGATCTGTTTTTCAATTTTTTTTTTCACTAACTAAAACACAATATCAGGAGAACCTCCCCCATACTCATTATAATGGTGTTATCAAGTCGGAGATTGGTGAGAAATAAACCATAAGTACTCAATTTAACAAGTTAGAACAAAATACCTGACCGGAGTAGACGTTGATCGATGTAAATGTGTTGTCATCGGTCGTGGCAGATTTGGTTATGTCGATCGATATCGACTTCTTCTCGTCGGTCGATATTATGGCAATCGTTTACTCGGGTCCCTATTCTAAATAACTAATCTAAATTATAATATTAGTACGACCTCCCCCAGACGTAAACAACACTGTTACCAGTGTTATATAGTCTAAGATTGGTGAAAGAATAAAGGGAAAATTGGGAAAGTACATTAAAAGGATTAGTAGATTGTCCATATACTATAATATGAACAAGAAGTTGTCCACTTAACATAATATTTTTTTAAACCCAATTAAGCCCCTAATTTAAGTTTAAAACATTTTTTGTATTTTTTTATTTTAAAAGAGTAAAAAAAGTAAAAAAGGTAAAAAAGTAAAAACGTAAAAAAAAATGTTAAAAGTAAAAAAGTAAAAAAAAAGAAAAAGGTAAAAAAAAAGAAAAAGAGATAGTAAATAGGGAAAAGGGGATAATCGATTTGTTTAGAACCCTAATTTCATCTTCTCCCTGGGCGATAGAGGAGAAGACGATTTCAGGAGCTCGCCGTCGTCGGTGTTCCTCCTTAGTCATCGGGTTGTCAAAGCTCTCGGTCGCCGCTGTTCCTTTTGCCCTCTAAGACTCCGCCGGTGTTCTTCGTCTTCCTAATCGGAGTCTCATTCGCCGCTTCACTTAGCTGAAAGCAACTGAAGTCGTACCTCACCAATAACTGAAGCTCGTGCCTCGCCGCTCTGTGAATGTACTCTCTCATTTCCAGTTTAAAGTCAATCAATCAAGACATTGAGGTTTGTTTTTGATTTTTCTTTTGCATGTCTTTGTATCTTTTACATGAGCTTTTGTAATCATAGCTTGACTGTGATAAGTGTTGATTTTAGTTTCTGTGAATGATTTAGGATTGTATCTACTCAAAGTCACATACTTTTTTGAATTTTGGTTTGTCGCAACCGATCTCTTCGAACTGTAGGTTTCTCTCGTGACATTGAGGCAACTTTGTTAGTTATTTGATTGGGTTTTGACATCTATAAAGCTTGTAAAAGTATGTGGTTTCATTGAGTGTATGGCTTAGGTGATTTTGTTGGAATTTTTTTCACTAGAATGTCTGTATTTGGACGATTGTTTTATGAATAAAAGTAGCATGAATATTGATTGTGGTGATTGTATTTGTTTCTTTTTACATTGTTCTCTGACACCTCGAGCTTTTCAGGTTTGTATAAGAACTTGTGACTTGTTTCTCATATCTTTCTTTTAAAAATTTTCAGTCTTTCTTTATCATAGTTTGCGCTTCGTAAGTATAGATTTTAGTTGAGATACTTTGTGTTACTCATTTAGGTGTCTATGTTATCATAGTTTAAATCTTTTTCATGTTTTTGATCGGCTAGTTAGTAAAGTTTCAAGCATTTTTTTTGTTTGTGTTGTTGATTGTATTTGTTTAATTGTTCACATGTATGACGATGGATCAGTTGCCTAAATGCCTATTCAGAGAGGGAACTGAAACACAAGTTGAGAAGGTCAACAACACTTGTCGAACTTCCATACTTAAGAAGGTGGAGAAGTATGTGGAAGCAGAGTACAATGACGTGTTGGGTGTTCCGCTGTTTGCTCAGGTTATAGCCATCTATGTGCACAAGCTTAAGTACTCGGGGAGAGTGATCCACAGCTTCGTTTGTAAGAAGCTTCTGACCGCAAAGCGCCATGAGTTGTGGTTCCACTTTGCTAGGAGGCCTCTCAGATTTGCAATGCAAGAATTCCATGCGGTCACTGGTCTGAAATACATAGACGACGAGCCTGACTTGGAGATTGATAATTGGAAAGATGACAAAGGGCTTTGGAGTAAGTTGCTGAGGAGAAAAGATAAATTTTGCTTACTAGATATCAGGAAGAAGAATCTGAAGGCTTGTAATACGTGGTCTCGTATCGATAGGCTGAGGATGGTATATTTGTGTGTGATCGTTGGTTTATTAATGGCGAAGGATGAGAGGGTTGCCATCCCACACAAGTACATCAAGCTGGTGATGGATTTCGAGAAGATGAGGAAATATCCGTGGGGTCTTCACTCTTTTGATGCGCTAGTTACTTCCATCATAGCAGCTAGGGATAAAGTGAAGACGCAGAACAGTTATGTCATAGATGGATTCTCGTATGCACTTCAAATTTGGTTGATGGAGGCTATTCCAGACATCGAGTCTCTTGTGGGTAAGAAGCTCGAAGAAGGTGTCACTAGCATGAGATGCAGTAACTGGAAAGGATCTGCTATGGTTTCCTACGATGATATTACTAGCATTGAGTCTAATTTTCCATCCACTGTAAGTTCTGGTTCCTTTAAGTAATGTGATTGAATTTCATGATTGTTAATGTTTGTGTCTAACTTTTTTACTTTGTTTGTTTTGTAGGGTGATGTGTTTCCATACATCTCTTCAACGGGGAATTGCAATATCATTGTTGATGCTGGCTTTGAACGACAGGATGAGATGAAGGACGAAAGGGTCGATCTGATCATTGACATGTACAGACAGAAGTATGACTAGAGTAAGCATGTTTGGGGTTTTCAGGAAACTGTACAACATATACATGCATTTCTGAGGATGATGGTTCAAAGGAAGAAGAAGCTGGAGAAACAAGTGATTCTCGAGTGGAAGAAGAAATAGAAGCTGCCCATGTGTCTCCTGCGAAGAAGAGAAAGAACCAGTATCAGGATATTGGTGCACAGTCAAGGAAGAAGAAGTTACTTTGCCAAAGATCAGCCGACAAATACAAAGATCTTGAAGAGGAAATTAAGTCATATATACAGGATATGTTCAAGTCGTCTTTTACTGCCTTAGGGTTGGAGGTCCGTGAGTTAATTGATGACCGGTTTATGAAATTAGAGGAGAAGATCCTTTCATCTCAGCCTCAGGTTGGTGTTCCGTCTGGTATTCTGGCTTATACTCACACTCCTACTGCTGCTACGACATCTAGTGGCCCTCCTGGTCGTGGTTATATTCCTACTCCGGCGTCTACTGATCCTGCTCCTGGTAGTGCTCCTCCGACTGCTCCTGGTACTTCCCGCAGTCGAGCTTCTGCTCCATCACGCAATAAAGCTCTGGTTTCTTCTCAAACTGGTGGGCCTGCAACTGCTGCTAAGACAAGGTATCAGACGAAGGTAAACAAGAAATAGATATTTTCTCATGTATTTTTCTTGTTCTTGCGGTTTGTAATATTAATATAAGGATGATGTTTCGTTGTCTGTGTGTAATAATGATGTAAGGATGATGTTTTCTGTCTTGTTTGTAATATTATTTTAAGGATGATGTTCCTGTTGTAATACATATGTTTTAAGAAGTATTAATTTCGTGTTCTGTGTGTTTATGACTAGGATGCGGACTTGTCTGATGTGTATGGCAGCTTATTTAGCTCCTTAGATGAAAATTTAGGGACCCAAGAGCACTTACAGAAGACAGTAGGCAACCTTACACAAGAGTCAAATGTTAAAGGATTTGATCCTTCTCAAGACAAGCAATCCGAAGACCATGATGCTTTCACTACACCATTGACTTATTTCCGGCCACAGAACTCAAAGCCTCCATTCTTGACTGATATTGATGATCCCACCCGTTGCAAAGATAGCGACTATGCATTGGTTTATATTCCAGAAGAAAAATGGTCCAAATTAACTGAATGGATCTTGAATCTCAAGTAAGTACTATTGTCTTGTCTGCTTTTATTTATTTTTTCTTAATTCTGGGTAATAAACATCTTCACAATAATGCTTCTTCTTTATAGAGCAATTCAGATTGGACCATCTAAATTTGATGCAGAGTTAGCTGCCCGTATAATTGGGCCTAATCATTGGCTCAAGAACTACGTAAGTTTAGCTCAGACCTGGTTATTTTGCAGATTGAATTAAGTTGTTGATTCTCATTACTAACAGTTTTGTATTGTCCATTTCAGGACATGGACGCCATGATGTATTTGTTTCAAGAACGAACCTCATTGCGTCGGTGGATGCGAAACATGAGAGGGTTGCTCAAGGGCTTACAAACTTTGAAGAAAGGGTTATGGAAAAAGTGAAGTCTGAGATTGCTAGAGTTGAACATGAGGTGTCGCAAAAACTCAAAGAGAAGGTGAACTTGGAGATTGCTAGAGTTGAAAAAGAGATGAAACAGAAGCTGAAGATTGCGACAGTGGCTATGGTTGTTGTAGGAGCAATCGTAGGGATATGGAATTCTCTTACTGTTTGAGCAAGTTCCAGCTAAGAGATGAAGCTAGAGTGGCTATGGTTGTTCTCTTAAGTTTGCAGTTATTGTTTGATTTCTCTGTTTTTAAAACTAGCTTCAGTTCACAATTGATGACTTATTGTTTGATTTATGGTTAAAGCTAGCTTGAGTTCACAGTTGATGACTTATTGTTTGAGTTCACAGTTGATGACTTCATTTGACAACGACATGGCTAAAACCACTAAATATTGCAGAAACCAGTAAAAATTGCAGAAACATACGAAGCAAATAATCAAGTAATGATGTGAATGTGATAACATGTGTAATATCAAATACCATAACGAAGAACAAGACAATCCAAAACGAAAATCAAAACACCAATAAATCGAGAAACTAGGTCCATAATGAAAAGAAGAAAATTAAAAACGACATGATTAAATAGCTCTGTCACATGTAGCCCTGTTATGATTCTCTTCGCCACATCGACTGCATCTGCGCTTCTTTTTTTGTTGAGTTCCTTGCGATGAACGGAGCTTGTCTTCAACTGTCTCATACCTTCGTTTTCTTCTCCTTCCTGCTGCTCTTCTTGATTCAGGAGGTAGCACATTAGCATTTCGAACATCATCTGGAACAATCCAACTATCTTCAGGAAAACCTATTGGATTAATAGTTTCCTCATAAGCTGTTCTCCAAGTGGAAGTAGTGTACATGTCATCCGTAAGGGAAGATGGGGCTCGGCCAACTGTTAAACCAGCCTTGATAGCGTGTCTACATGGAATCTTTAGCAAGTCATGTTTCCCACATGAGCAAGTCCGTCTGTCTAGATCAACCAGGCAGTCGATTGTATCTCCACGAACCAAAAAACGATGCTCGTTAATTGGTTGGACAAGAAACGTTTTACCCTTCGTAATCCGCCTATCTATCTTCTTCTCGATGGCAACAGTTAATGGTTTTGTATGCTTCCTGCTCAGTGTCCGACGTTCGAAGAACCAACGTGTCAACATTTCTCTGATGCTATCCAACAACAGAATTACAGGATACTCTCTTGGTGTGCGCAAAGCAGAGTTTATTGATTCAGCCGGGTTTGTCGTCCTGATGTCGTACCTGAATCCTGGAAACTGACAGCGAGCCCACTTTGAAATCTCAGCTTCCGTTAAATAGTTTCCAATAGCTGGACTAATATTGCAAACAGCTTGGAATCTCTGCTGAAAATCAACAACTCTATAAGCTTTAGAAGCTTTTGCAATCAATGCAACCAATCCCTTTCCTCTAAAATGTTTGACCACATTATTCAACAGATGGTGAATGCAAATGCCATGTTGAGAAAGAGGATAAACATTCTCAATCGCCTTGCAAAGAGAGGTATTTCTGTCTGATATAAAAGCTAGAGAACGCTCGTCCGCAACAACAAGCTTTAGCTGTCTCATAAACCAATCCCATGAACGGTCATTTTCCGAGTCCACAACGGCAAATGCAACAGGATACAAGTTAGAGTTTCCATCTAAAGCTGTAGCAGCAAGTAATACCCCTTTGTACTTGCCCTTCAAAAAGGTCCCATCGACAACAAGAACTTTTCGCATGGACCTGTGAAAACCTCGGAGTGATTGCCCAAACGAAACGAAGAGAAAGCGAAATTTACCATCAACATCGGTTTCATAAAACGTGTGTGTTCCTGGATTAGCTTCTTTGAGCATGTGCAAGTACCTCGGAATTTTTCCAAAACTCTTCTCTGGAATACCTCTGACCACACTAATTGCAAACTCACTAGAATCCCATGCTAAGGATTTAGATATCTCGCATCCATGGTCCATTCTCATAATCTGTATGACATCATTAGTTTTGGGACCTTCTTTCACACCATCATACCTATGCATTATTAGAGTGCCAATAGTTTTTGCAGAAGCTGTCCGACCACCATTTTTCATACTCGACGCAGCACATGTATGATCCGCTATATATTTTTTTATGATGAAATATGTGGATCCTGATAACCCCTCAGCACGAACACTCCACTTGCAACGGTTGTCAATGCATCTAATATACCACAGTTTTATGTCCGAATTCACAACTCTGTAGTCGAAGCTATGCTTCATTGCTGACATTTCGAGTGCTGCTTTCAACTTCATTTTGTTTTGAAAAGTTTCACCCTTCTTTACAACATCCACCAAAGAAAACCGAACACTTTTCCCCCTATCGTCTTCTTTTGCACTTAAGTCAACACCTCCATCTTCTTCTGAGGCGTTCGAGTTACCATAGTCTTCAGCATCATTGCTTGATTCAGATGAACTACCGATGTGATCTCCGGGTGAAAACGAGGATGGCTCACCTTGCTCTCTGGAAGGCGATTGAGGTTGCTCCTTATCAACCTCAATGTTGTCGATGTTTCCATTGAGAGGTGAAATAGACACACACAACCTTGTAGAAGCTTTTCCACGTACATATGTAAGAAATTTTTTGAGTTGTCGATCATTCTCAATGATAACTGGGGGACAGTCTATGGTGCTTATCAACTCCATAGGTAAGTAGCTTAACTCAAGCTCGACTTCGTTTTGGTCAATTCCAAAGTCCTCAAAAGCTGTCTTCCTTAGATCTTCAAAGGAACTTGTCAATTCCACAGCCAGTACTCTACCTCGTTCTTTATCAACAGCAAATCCCCATCCTTTATTGGGATCAAATTTCCACACCCCACAAGAGGCATAGATATGCATGTTTTTCAACTACAGATTCAATTTTTTTTTTGGGATGGTTTTCCACTTCACGCAAGAACGTGTGAAGAAGAAGAGAGATCACGTTTCTTTTTTTAAAATAATTACTTTAGGTAAGACATGAAATTTGGAAAAAAATATATTTACAAATATTTTCTTAACTGATTTTGGAGAAATTTAAGGAATATGTAAATATTCCGAATTTGGTAGAATACGTATTCTGCTTCTCGTAGATTATAGATGCGATGGTAGATACGATGGTAGAAGGTATAATCCGGCAGCAGTAGGATACATTATTGTAGTAGATAACAAAACATTACAGCGGTAGATTATTAGTATTAGGCAGATTCTGTGATACCTCTCCCGTAGATATATAGGAAACAATACTTGATGACATCTACCGTAGTTCAGATCGTAGGCAAAACCGTAACTTATACTTTCTACCGTAGTAGAGGACTGAATAAGCTGTAGATTTTAAAATTTACTTCTGCTAGATACGTACGTAGTTTACCGAAATAGCAGTCTACCAAGCCGTAGATGGTAGATTTTGTTTTCTGTTGTCCGTAGATCAAAATATGAAATTTTTTCCATTAATATTTAGTCAACCAAAATATTTTCCTATGATTGTTCAATGTTTATGTATATTTTTGTATAAATTTTCATATTTTCTGACTCTTAAAATAATTGATATGAATTTTTGAAGTTGACTAGGGGTATATGAGTCCAAATCTGACCAAAAAAGGATTTATGTTAAAGGGACAATGTAGTTGTTTTTTTGTTGCCTTTTACCAATTTTTTCAAGAATAAATCATAAGGACAATAATTAACAAGGAAAAACAGTATACCAACTTTGATGTGAATATTGACCAACACAGTTAAGTGGCGATCGATACTCTTGATGCTCTATCGATCAACACAATTAAGTGGCGATCGATCGATGCTATTAATGCTCTGTCAACCAATGCTGCGCCATAGGTCGATGTTGGTAGATCACGTTTCTTCCTTGGATCCTTCCTTTTGATTACCTAATATATAAAACACTAAAACAAACAGTAATAGATAAATATAAAACCAAATTATTATATTTTTTTTTCGGATGAACAGTGACTCTGCTACAGTAGCGTTGCTACAGTGATTCTGCTACAGTAACTCTGCTACAGTAACTCTGCTACAGTGTCGATCGATTTGCTTGCTACAGTGTCGATCGATTTGCTTGCTACAGTATCGATCGATGTCCTCGCTACAGTGTCACTCGGCACTGTTGCTACAGTGTCGGGCGTACTGTTCATCTCTTTTTTTTTTTTACCTGCAATAATTAGAAACAAAAATCAGTAGTATATGAAAATAAAACCAAATGTAAAACAAACCTAACAGTGGGTTGCCTCCCACTCAGCGCTTATTTTTAGTCATTAGCTTGACTTTTGGAGGTCTGATTTAATCTGGATGATGATGTGAACTTGCTCCAAAACAAGTTTCTGTGTCTCTCTTCCTCATTTGGTTGATGCAGTTGATGAAAGCTCTTGCAGACGCTTCCCCTTTGTCTCTCAGTTTTGGATCAGATAGCACTCTAACCTTAGCAAAAGAAGCTGGACCTCCTCTGCGGCGCACTCTACACTCAAGACTTTCCTCCTGACACTGAGAAGGGACCAGTGATAGAGAATATACATCTACATTCCTTTTCATTTTCTTCTTCCTCTTTCTAGGTCTTCCCCCAGACTTAGACTTTTCAGTCTCGTTCTGTTCTGAAATTTGGATGCTGTCAATCGATTCTAAAGGCTCTGTGTCGGTCGATTCGTGAGGCTCATTGTCGACCGATCTTGAAAGTTGAATGTCGATCGATGTTGATCCTGATTTTGCAAACTCGCGATCTGCATATGTTAGAGGTGCTGGATCTTCAAACATCTCTATGTATGAAATCAAATCTTCACTTTTCTTCTTCTCCACAGGATCATTGAAGACATTTTCATCAACATTAGTTAGGCACATCCTATTCTTTTTAAGATCACAAACTGCTCCCACTGTAGCCATGAAGGCTCTATCAAAAAGAAGGGAAGATGTCCTGCCTGATTTGAGCTCCACGACATGAAAATCCACAGGAATAGTGCATTCTCCTATATCCACTTTAACATTCCTGATCATGCCTGCTGAGTTTGCTTTGGAGTTATCAATGAAAGCAAAACTATCTTTTGAAGGTTCCGTCTTTAATCCTAATACTTCAGCAGTGTCTATAGCCATGATGCTCACTGCAGATCCAATATCGCAGAGGGCGTTTGGCAAATCGTGGTTATTTATAGAGCATGGAACCAGAAACTTTCCAGGATCTTGTTCCTTCTTTAGAGTCCTCTTAGGCTTACGGCAGACCTTGTTGAATAATATCTCCATGTCCTTTTCTGTCTCTCTGCTCTCTTTGAAGAAATTACCAAGTCTGTACTTATAATAGGCTTCCTCAAAAGTCATACCCTTAGGAACTCTCTTCACCCTCTTGTGAAATCCATCAAGTTCAGCTTTGTTAGCTTCTCTCCTCAGGTGTTTGGGAACATAGAGTTTCTTAGCTTTCGACCTCATCCCAATCTGAATCACTTCTTTTGTTGCTTGCCGTTCCATGACAGGTTCATGTCCGTTCATTTGGTGTCGATCGATACCAAGTGGATGTCGTCGATCGACACTCTCAACGAAAGAAGTTTCAACTAGAGCCAATTGCTTTTGGTCTGGTGCATCTGCAGATTGCTGTCTGGTCTTCTCCATTGTCTTTAAGCAAACTGGCGTCTGAGATGGGTTACGAGTTGCATTCGAAACGTGGGCATAAGGGTCTGGTAAACACACTAGATTTGTAGTGAGCCGCTGTCGATCGATGCTTTCCCGTGGAGGTCGATCGATACCGTTTTGTTTGTGTTGCTCGACGTCATATGTTTTAGCATGGTACATGATGGGAGGATGTGGGTGTTGGGCAGCGAAATCTGAGTGGCTTTGAATTTGAACAGTACTGCATGAACCTAAAAGTGGTGTCGATCGATGATCAGCTGCTGGTGTAGATCGACACAAGTACGAGCTACCAATGGACATGCAACTTTCGACTAAAAAGACTTCTTCTTCCAACTTCTCATGTTTGATTACTTCCCCAAAGTAGTTATCCCATCTGGAATCATCTGCTGCTCTTCCCAGTCGGGATGAATAGTGTCACGATGAACAGTATCCCGATGAACAGTTGCTGGATGAACAGTGTCATGATGAACAGTTTTTGATGAACAGTGTCACGACGAACAGTACCGCGATGAACAGTATCGCGATGAACAGTATCGCGATGAACAGTATCGCGATGAACAGTGTCGCGATGAACAGTATTTCGGTGAACAGTGTCGTGATGAACAATGTCGATCGATACGGGATGAACAGTATCGATCGATGCGGGGATGAACAGTGCCTCGATGAACAGTACTCGGATGAACAGTACCCGCGTGAACAGTACAGAAGTGAACAGTGACGTTCCTTTGAAGAAAAAAATCATTTTTCAGAGTTTTTTCAATCTGAGAAACTTGGGTGCACAACATCTTGAAACGGGTATCGATGATGTCTATCTTTCCTTTCACCTCTTTGTAGAGAGAATTCAAATGGAGATTAAGCTCTCCAGTGATCTCCTGCTGTTCTTTCAAGCGCTCCTCTAGCATAAATTCCATCTCTTCTAAATTGTACTGATCCTCATCCTGGTATATAGCGCGCTCCACAAATGAGACTTCATGTACAGAACCAATCTCAGCCTCAATTATCTTGTTGTCATCCTTTACAGCTGATTTTATCCTGTGCATATCTAGATTTTTGACACTGGTGCTGGACGCCAAGCTCTCAATCAGTCTCTGAGCTTCCTCTGGGGTCCTTGTTCTAAAGTTCCCCTCGCTTGCAGTGTCCAGCATTACATTATATTGCACATCAATACAATTTCAGAACTTCATCAACAGTCCCTTTGGTAGCTCCTGAACCTCTCCCAAGAGCTTCTGAAGCCTTCTGTAGGTCCCTGAGAGAATGTCCAAATTTTATCTCTTATTTCTTCAGTCCGTGATTCATCAAAGAATTTACACAGGAATGCATTTTGAATATCGGTCCAGGATGTAAGAGATCCTGGTGGTAGCTGCTTAAGCCAATGCAAAGCTTCTCCAACAAGTGAGTATTTGAAGAGCTTGCAAAGCAAGTAGTCCTCAGGGACTTCATCCATAAGATCCTCGAACCTTTCTAGATGGTCCATAGGATGCTCGTGAGATAATCCAGAGTAAGGGATCTGTGCCACGAGGGTGTAGTACTTTGGATTCAGCTCGAAATTCTGTGTCTGGATATCTGGTAGACGAATGGCGGATCTGTTGAAATAGTATTCCTCTGGACGGTTGTAGTCAGCCAGTGTCCTTTGTCGAGCATTCTTATCTACATGTATAACAGCTCCTGTAGCATCAATATCGGAGTTAGGGATTACAGTCCCCTGAGCATCAAGTCTCTGACCTGCTGCATTACGCAGATGACCATCCTGGTCATGCAGGTCCCCATTCTCATCCCTTTGTAGCACAAGTATCTCGCTCATGGTTGCTCGCAGATTGGTATCGACCGATGTTGCAGATGATGTGACGATCAATTCTCTTTCACAAGTGTCGATCGATGATGTACAAGTGGTATCGATCGATGCTGCGAGTTTCTCTTTGCGGATTGAGCGTTCCAAACGTGCTGGGTCTGAGAAGAAAAGCAATTCTCCCTTGCTGCTTCTGGTACTAATTGGCATGTACCTGAAAAACAAGAAAAAAAAAATTCGTAAGTAACTTAAAACAGTAAATAAAACCTAGAATAAACCTATTAATCAAGTCTAATGGCGAATCCTTGCTCCCAGGCAACGGCGCCAAATTTGATATCACTCAAATTACCCTAACAAGTGATCTTGCTCTCTCAAATAAGAGGTTCGATTGTAGTACTTAGGGATCGAATCCACAGAGAGCTAGGACACACACTAAACTATAGATATTAAGATTAAACTAGGCAAACAGTTATAAAGCAGTAAATATGAATGTAATAAATAAATGAAAGCAAAGTGAACAAGGCAGTTGTTCAGAAGGTAACTAAGAGTTGTTTTATGGAAGGATGGTAGCTAGATCTAGGGTTTCTATTCAGGTTGGAATTATAATGATATAGATACTAAATTATGATATTATAGAACTCAACTATAAGAATAACATATCAACTCTCGTTGTATAGGTTGTCTATTACTAGATCCAATGATCTCACCTGTCGGGATGATCAATTAGAAAGTGTCGATCGATGACTCTATAGGAGTATCGATCGATACACCTTTCGCTCCGTCGATCGATTCACCTGTCGGGATATCGATCGACGCGCTTCTAGTAGGCTTAATGCGCGGGTTGAATATATGTTCGCTACGGTTTCTAAACCAGCTCTCGCTGTTATCTAGTAATCCTAGATCAGAGAAGACAAGTCAGATAAGAGACCAAGCTCTCGGTTGTGCCTAATGATTTTATGATCAAGTTCAGGTTAATTACTCAAGAACAAGCATTAAGAACAGTTTCAATGATTAATACCACAACTTAGAAATTCTATATTTGGGGCTAATCCCTTATAACCTATCTGAACCCTAAACCTAACAGGTGGATCTACTCAGACATGATAGTAGTCACAGAAATCATAGATGAATAGATGAAATTGCAATAGAATAGATATAAAAACCAAAGGAGTTCCAAGAGGACTCTGAAGGAGTTCCTCTCTTCTCTCCTAAACTAAGAACAATGAATCAAAAGAAAGCGTAGAAAGCGTAGCCGTCAACAGTGGCTTAAATAGGGTTTCTAATCGTCAAGGGTATTTTGGTAACTTTGTGGTGACTCCTGGGCTTCAGTAGATCATGAAATATACTCAGCCCACATTCTGATGTCCCTGTCGATCGACATGCAGTGTGCTGTGTCGATTGACATACAATCCTCTTCTCGACAGCCTTCTCTCGCGAGGCAGACTGACTACTCTTCAGTAAAATGGGCATAACTTCCGATCTAACCGTTGGATTGAACTCAAACCGGTGGCATTGGAAATCTAACTCAAAGATATATCTTATTTCAAAGGATGGGACAAATCCAACGGTGGGAAGGTCTCCATCGAGAGCTAAATATATGAAGCCTCTATGCAGTTCTGCATTGCGAAAGACTCCAAAAGGCACCAAAATCACCATATTTCTCCAAATCGTCCTTGAACCTGTAAATACTCTAAATAGAATCCAATACATAATAAATAGTATATAAAACACTTATATATCATGGATAAAAATGAGTAAAATCCATGGTATATCAACTTGTTTTTATCCAGTGCAAGATCGGAGAAGGAGAAGATAATTACCAAGATCATCTCCTTGGCTTTTTATAGGATTGGAGGACGATTGGTTGTTTGTTACACGTGCTCCACAAGTCTCGTTTTGACCCATTATTGTGATCTCATGAAGCCTAGATATTAGGAAATATAAACAAACTCTTTTGACGTAATCTAAATATCATATAATTATAGTGGGAGTGATTTGGTACAAATCTAGGTCCAACGGGCTCTCCGGGTCGACGTTGCAGTACGAGTTCTTCCACGCCCGTTTAAGATTAACCCAAAATAGTCGTTAACCGGTTTTCTTATTCTTTTGGCGGGAGGGATTTAGTGCTAAATCTTGGTGACAGATTTATGGTCCAACAGTGCTGAGTAGGAAAGCTTGATGTTCCAGTCCTTGCAAAACTTTCGGAAGTTGTAGCTTGTGAACTGGGGTCCGTTGTCTGTGACGATCTCCTGGGGAGTTCCGAAGCGTGTGATCACGTTAGTCCATAGGAATTTCCTGATCTGGAGATCCGTTATCTTGGCTAGTGCTTCAGCTTCTATCCATTTCGTGAAGTAATCGGTCACGACTAGGAGGAAGACCTTTTGCCCCGGTGCCATATGGAATTTCCCCACGATGTCCATGCCCTATTTTCGGAATGGCCAAGGGGAACTTAGGGATTTGAGGTTCTCTGGTGGAAGGTTGGAGACTGGTGCGTGCTTCTGGCATTGACTACAGAGCTTGGCCTGTTTGAGGGAATCTCTCGCCATGGTTGGCCAGTAGTATCCAGCCCTTCTGGCTCTGAGTACCAGGCTTCGACCACTAGAGTGAGAACCGCTCTCTCCCTCGTGAAGCTCTTCTAGTATCCTGGCGGCTTCTCTAGGGGTAAGACATCGTAGATAGGGTCCTGAAAAGGATCTTCGGTACAGTTTCCCCTCGGAAAACAGTACCTTGCGGCCTGGCGCCTTATCTTTCGACTTTCGTCTCGATCTTCGGGCAAGGTGCTGTACCTGAGATAGCTAATGATGGGAGTCATCCATGTCTCTCCTTCGTCTACTACGGATACTTCTTCAGGCTCCGTCTCCTTTTCAGTTGCGGGCCATTGGAGTACTAGTAGTGGGATGCTCATATGACTGGTAGTTTCTAGGGCGGACCCTAGATTAGCTAGAGCGACGGCCTGGGAGTTGTGCTCCCTAGGGATCTGGGTGAGCTTACAGTGTCGGAACCTATCGAGTAGTCGCTTAGCCACAGATAGGTACCTGATCATACTCGGATCTTTCGCCTGATAGTCTCCTTGGAATTGGCTTATGATCAGTTGTGAGTCGCTGAAGACCTGGATGTCTTCTACTCCCATCTGTTTGGCGAGTGTTAACCTCGCTATTAGAGCTTCGTATTCAGCCTCGTTGTTCGTTGCTTTGAAGTTGCAACGTACGGTCCTTGAGGCTGATTCCTCCGTAGGGGAAGTTAGGACTAGTCCCACGCCTGCGCCCCTCACGTTACTAGACCCATCGACGTATCGTGTCCACTCGCCTTTCTCCCCTTCGCTATCACGAAGTTTTACCACTTGTTCCAAGGCTGGAAGCATGGCAGGAGAGAATTCGGCTACGAAATCTGTTAGGACTTGCGATTTGATGGCTGTTGCAGGCCGGAAGATCACATCGTACTCCCCCAGCTCTATAGCCCATTTTGCTAGTCGCCCAGACACTTCCGGCTTGTGGAGGACTGCTTTGATGGGGAGAGATGTGACCACCACGATTTGATGAGCCTGGAAGTAAGGGCGTAGCTTTCGAGCAACGTTGACCAATGCGAGGGCTAACTTCTCAAGGTGACTATAGCGGGTCTCCGCGTATAGTAGGGATTTGCTCACGTAGTAGATAGGATGTTGTTTCTTTCCTTCTTCCGTTACTAGGACAGCACTGACTGCATGCTCTGATACCGCCAGATAGAGCAATAGGACCTCACCTTCCAAGGGTTTGGAGAGGGGAGGTGGAATAGTGAGATAGGATTTGAGATCGGATAGGGCTTGCTCACATTTATCAGTCCATTGGAAGTCCTTGGGGTCCTTCAAGGTTTCGAAGAAGGCATGCGACTTGTCGGATTGCATCTCCTTAAGGTCCATCCTTCCTGTCAGTCTTTGCACCTCCTTGAAATTGCGAGGGGAAGGGATCACCTGGATTGCTCTCAACTGCTCTGGATTTGCTTCGATGCCCTTGTGGGTGACTATGTACCCTAGGAACTTTCCAGAGCTTACTCCGAACGAGCACTTTGAAGTGTTCAGCTTCATGTTATACCTCCTGAGAGTGGTGAAGGCTTGTTGAAGGTGCGATATATGGTTCTCGGTGTCCAGGGATTTGACTAGCATATCATCAATGTAGACCTCCATGGTCTGTCATATCTGATCGGCGAACATCATGTTCACAAGCCTTTGGTAGGTCGAGCCTGCGTTCTTCAATCCGAAAGGCATGACTTTGTAACAGTAGATGCCCCTTGAGGTCATGAATGAAGTCTTCTCTTGGTCGTTAGGATGCATTAGGATCTGGTTATATCCGGAGAATGCATCCATGAAACTCATCAGCTGATGACCAGCAGTCTCATCGACTAGCTTGTCGATGTGAGGTAAGGGGAAGGAGTCTTTAGGACAGGATTTGTTAAGATCCGTGAAGTCGATACAGACTCTCCACTTCCTGTTCTTCTTCCTGATGACCACTACATTAGCTAACCATTCGGGGTATGCACCTCTCGTATGAATCCGGCATCCAGTAGGTTCTTGACCTCTTCGTTGATTATCTCGTCCCTTTCATGGGCGAACTTCCTCCTCTTCTGTCTCACGGAAGAATGCATTGGATCCACTTTGAGTTGATGCTTGATGACATCAGGGTCAATCCCAGGCATGTCTTCATGGTACCAGGTGAGCAATCGGAGTTGGATCTTAGGAAGTCGACCAATCTCCTTCTCAGGCCTTCCGGAGCTTAGAACCTATCTTTAAGTTTCGGCTCGAGTTCCCCTCTGTGGTGGAACCTCATCCATTTCCTCCACTTCCGGCTCTTCGGTATGCGGGGCCGGAAGCTTCTTCTGTAATTGCTATAAGACTTGGGTCCTTCCCTTTAAAGTAGTCTGGTAGCAGGATCTAGCATTTTCTTGATCTCCCTTGACCGCCTTAATGCCCCAGGGAGTTGGGAACTTGACCAGCTGATGCAAAGTCGAAGGTACGGCTTCCATGTCGTGGATCCAAGGCCTTCCTAGTATCACGTTGTACGATGAGGGGCAATCGACGACTAGGAACTTCGTGGCTTGATTTATCCCCTTGGCGTACACGGGGAGAAGGACCTCCCCTAAGGTTTGCTTGACCTCTCCACTGAAGCCTACAAGGGGAGTCGCCTTTCTAGTTAGAGTTGTAGGTTCCAACCCTAGGTCGGCGAAGGCCGAATGGAAGATCATATCGCTGGAGCTCCAATTATCCACTAGTACTCGCTTGACCAAGCAGTTTGCTATGGTAAGTGAAATGACAAGGGCGTCGTGTTGAGGGGCAAGGACCTTCTCCTGCTCCCTTGCAGTGAAGCTGATCTCGTCTGTTCAGAGGAGTAGGTGCTTGGGACCCTCAGCCTCTTGGCCGTTCCTGGCGTTGCGAGTACTTCTCTTGGCAGCGGCACTGCTAATTCCGCTTACCTCCAATCCGCCTGAGATGACATGGATCACCCGTCTTGTTGTGGTGGCAATGCGGGAGCTGCCTCGATAGGGAGACCGGGACCTTCCTTATTCAGAAGGTTCTTGGCCTTATCCGAGAGGAAGTCCCTCAGGTAGCCTTTCTGAGGAGCTCGACGATTTCCATCTTCAGGGCTATGCAATCCTCCGTAGTGTGACCATGGTCACTATGGAATTCGCACCAATCGCTGGGGTTCGATTAGCTTCTGGCGGCTTTCATCTTAGGAGGCCACTTGACTTGAGGAACCATTTGTCGTAGGACACCGATCAGTTCCGGTTTGGATATCGCAAGATGAGAGATATCAGGCCACGTGGATACCATCATCCCCCTCGGACCTAGGCAGAGGTAGATGTTGGTACCTGCCCCTGCTCGGATTACTAGTCTCCCTAGCAGATTTGGGATGAGTGTGGGCTCGTCACGATCATTCCTAGTTGACTTTGAGGACTTCTAATCGTACTTCGGACCGCGCTTTGGCCCTACTAACAACATCTTCTTCCACCTTACTTGAGCCCAGGCACGAGACAATATGTCCTCCATAGTCCTGCACTTGTACTTGATCAGCTCTTTGTAGAAATCTCCCTCTGGGAGGAGGCCACACTTGAAGGCTGAGATAGCCGTAATCAGCGTTGCACTCAGGGATACATACAACAGCAACATTCTCTGTAAGCGTGCTATGTAGGTACGAAGGGGTTTCGTTCCTATGCTGGAGGACTTCATAGAGGTCGTCTGAGTTCTTCTCTAGGTTGCGACTACTAGCAAATTGTTCCACGAACTTGTCGCTAAAGCCTGCAAAGGACTTGATGGACTTGGTGGGAAGGTTGATGTACCATTGAAGAGCAGGGCCAGTCAAAGTTGACCCGAATCCCTTGCACATGGTAGCTTCCGTGCGTCCCAAGGGATTGCCACTGCTAGCATGCGTTGCTTGTACTGGGCGATATGATTGTCGGGGTCTCCGGTACTTCATTCTCTCTTATGCTCGGAAGAGAACTTTCGTGGCATCTCCACCGAAGCAATCTCTTCCATGAAAGGTGTATCGGAGTAGGATCCTTGATTACTCCTTCGAAATAGGAGGAGCTACCCCTGTGCAGCACCAAAATCCAGCACCTTCCTGCTGGTTCATGGACATGGCCCAAGATGGTGACCTTGTCGACCAGCTAGACCTAGCCGAGGTTTTCTCATCAGATTATGCAATCTTGGATGAGCTGAATACTCAAGTGAGCTGGACTGACACTATCATGGACGAGCTGAGCTGGACTAACACTCACCCGACGAGGCTGAGCAAGTTGGTTCGACCTTCCGAGCTGGTTCGACCATCAACCCACCCGAGAAGCTACACATATATAAGTTCATTGTTCGAAGAATATCTTCTAAACCATGACGTTTCTCACTTGAAACCACTTGTAGAATGTGCTCAACTCAATTATGGAACTCCTCGAAGAAGAATCAGATCAAACGGAGTTCAAATGAGGGAGTTATGCCATGTACAAATCAGGTGATGTTCAGTTCTCGCGAATTCAGACATGTGTGGATCGTCCCGCGTGTGTCCGTATCCTTCTCAGAATGGTGTGCACGACCAGCATGAACCTAGACATCTTCTGAATGTGGACTAGTCAACATCAGAATACTCACTTTGACTAGTCTTCCTTGCTTTTCCACACTTTGAACTAGATCTAGTCAAATTATGTTTTCTATGCATTGTTTTCTGCACTTTTCTTTATTTTTCTTTGACTCAAAACTTTATAAATTGTAGTCCATTCATTGCAACATCAACGAAATTCTTCTTCTTATTTGAGTTTTTACTCTCTGTTCTTTGCTTAGAGAACACTTTAGTTTCTTGGTGTGGTAGCTCCAAACGAACGCCTCTTTCTAGTTGGAACCGGTGCCGTCATATCCGGCAACTGATCGAGTTTGCTTCCTTGTTGGACCTGTGAGTCATATCAGGCAACATCAAGCACCATGCAGTATCATTGGTCCTTCCGCAACCCATTGTGTCGTCAATCAATCCATCAGTTCTCTTCAGAGTTCATATCTCTTCATAACCGGACGAGTGATCAGATTTAGGGTGTATCAAATGGTATCAGAGACACTCTTCCGGTAACTCTATATCATTTCATTTTCTCATCTCTTCATTTTCTTTAAACACTCTTCTTCTACTTAACTTTCTTGACCCGGGCCCCTCATTACCACCATAATTTATTAAAAAAAAATCTAAGTTTATGCTGTAAAAAGAAAAAGAGAAAAGTTTATAAAAAAAAAAAAAAGAAATTCCAAAGTTTGTTTGTTTGTGGTGTGGTGGTGGAAGAGAAAGCCTGCTGGCCGAAGAGAAATCCGGCCTTTGAGAGTGGTTAAGGCGGGTTCCCCTTTAAATCTCTTATCTTTCTATCCTAAACACTTTGATCTTGCTTGGATTTGCCCATTGGGATTCCTTGATCTGTTCTCTTAGAACACTGAGAAGAAACTTGTGTGATCACCATAAATCTGAGAGAAACACTTGTGTGGGTGAGGATCAAACACTTGAGAGTGTGAGATTTTTTATCTAACTTGTTGGGGTCAAAAATCGGTCAGACGAAATCGATGTCCGAAAATCTCGGAAAAACATGAAAAATGTTAGAGCAACCTCGAGAGACTAATTGTTAATCGAGAAACCTCGGGAAAATATTAGTTCGATTAATCATCTCGAAATCAACTACTAGAAAACATTTTCTACACAAGGAAAAACCTACGGAAAACTAAAAAACGCAAAAAACACGCACACGCCGAAGGAACCGAGCAGCCAACTCGGACGTGGCCGTGGCCGCCACGGGCGGCTAGCCCCGTGCTGGCCGTGGCCGCCGGCGGCTAGCGCCCGTTGCTGGCCGTGGCCGCCGGGCGGCTAGCCCGTGCTGGCCGTGGGCGCCGGCGGCTAGCGCCCGTGATGGCGTGGCCGCCGGGCGGCTAGCCCCGTGCTAGCCGTGGCCGCCGGCGGTAGCGCCCGTGATGGCCGTGGCTGCCGGGCGGCTAGCCTCGTGCTGGCCGTGGCCGCGGCGGTTAGCGCCCGTGCTGGCCGTGGCCGCCGGGCGGCTAGCCCGTGCTGGCCGTGGCCACCGGCGGCTAGCGCCCGTTCTGGCCGTGGTCACCGGGAGGCTAGCCCCGTGCTGGCTCGGGACAGTCGGACGGCTAGTCTTCGTGCATAAAGTTCTAGGCCTCCGGGTCGCCAGAAATCCGTGTTTGCGACTTTCCGAGATCCCGTAAACAAAACTCCTTTTCGTGCTCCAAAATTTCAAAGAAACCCGTAAGGACGTCAAACGGACAGGAAGACTTCGTATAAAACGGTGATGGTTATCTTAAGCCACCATGTGCTCAGCAATGGATCGAAGATCTTCCGAAAGACTCGACATCCAAGTAGGAGCATTCTTTCAAAGAAAATCGTAGAAAACAGCGGAAGACCGGAAGACGGCCTGAAAGGGACCAAACCGATCGAACAAC
>NC_079518.1:21337262-21344970 GCF_000801105.2 Raphanus sativus | reverse complement strand
CTCCGTAGTGTGACCATGGTCACTATGGAATTCGCACCATCGCTTGGGGTTTCGATTAGCTTCTGCGGATTTCATCTTAGGAGGCCACTTGACTTGAGTACCCATTTGTCGTAGGACACCGATCAGTTCCGGTTTGGATATCGCAAGATGAGAGATATCAGGCCACGTGGATACCATCATCCCCTCGGACCTAGGCAGAGGTCGATGTTGGTACCTGCCCCTGCTCGGGTTACTAGTCTCCCTAGCAGATTTGGGATGAGTGGGCTCGTCACGATCATTCCTAGTTGACTTTGAGGACTTCTAATCGTACTTTGGACCGGCTTTGGCCCTACTAACAACATCTTCTTCCCACCTTACTTGAGCCCAGGCACGAGACAATATGTCCTCCATAGTCCTGCACTTGTACTTGATCAGCTCTTTGTAGAAATCTCCCTCTGGGAGGAGGCCACACTTGAAGGCTGAGATAGCCGTATCAGCGTTGCACTCAGGGATAGCAACCTTCTCTTGGTTGAAGCGTGCTATGTAGGTACGAAGGGGTTCGTTCCTATGCTGGAGGACTTCATAGAGGTCGTCTGAGTTCTTCTCTAGGTTGCGACTACTAGCAAATTGTTCCACGAACTTGTCGCTAAAGCCTGCAAAGGACTTGATGGACTTGGTGGGAAGGTTGATGTACCATTGAAGAGCAGGGCCAGTCAAAGTTGACCCGAATCCCTTGCACATGGTAGCTTCCCGTGCGTCCCGAGGGATTGCCACTGCTTGTACTGGGCGATATGATTGTCGGGGTCTCCGGTACCTTCATTCATCTTTATGCTCGGGAAAGAGAACTTTCGTGGCATCTCCACCGAAGCAATCTCTTCCACGAAAGGTGTATCGGAGTAGGATCCTTGATTACTCCTTCGAATAGGAGGAGCTACCCTTGTGCTGCACCCAAAATCCAGCACCTTCCTGCTTGGTTCATGGACATGGCCCAAGATGGTGACCTTGTCGACCAGCTAGACCTAGCCGAGGTTTTCTCATCAGATTATGCAATCTTGGATGAGCTGAATACTCAAGTGAGCTGGACTGACACTATCATGGACGAGCTGAGCTGCACTAACACTCACCCGGAGCTGGTTCGACCATCAAACCACCCGAGAAGCTACACAGATATAAGTTCATTGTTCGAAGAATATCTTCTAAACCATGATGTTTCTTCACTTGAAACCACTTGTAGAATGTGCTCAACTCAATTATGGAACTCCTCGAAGAAGAATCAGATCAAACGGAGTTCAGATGAGGGAGTTATGCCATGTACAAATCAGGTGATGTTCAGTTCTCGCGAATTCAGACATGTGTGGATCGTCCCGCGTGTGTCCGTATCCTTCTCAGAATGGTGTGCACGACCAGCATGAACCTAGACATCTTTCTGAATGTGGACTAGTCAACATCAGAATCCTCACTTTGACTAGTCTTCCTTGCTTTCCACACTTTGACTAGATCTAGTCAAATTTATGTTTTCTATGCATTGTTTTCTGCACTTTTCTTTATTTTTCTTTGACTCAAAACTCTATAAATGGTAGTCCCATTTCATTGCAACATCAACGAAATTCTTCTTCTTATTTGAGTTTTTACTCTCTGTTCTTTGCTTAGAACACTTTAGTTTCTTTGGTGTGGTTAGCTCCAAACGAACGCCTCTTTCTAGTTGGACCGGTGCGTCATATCCGGCAACTGATCGAGTTTGCTTCCTTGTTGGACCTGTGAGTCATATCAGGCAACAATCAAGCACCCAGGCAGTATCATTGGGTCCTTCCGCAACCCATTGTGTCGTCAATCAATCCATCAGTTCTCTTCGGAGTTCATATCTCTTCATACCGGACGAGTGATCAGATTTAGGGTGTATCAAATGGTATCAGAGCCACTCTTCCGGTAACTCTATATCATTTCATCTTCTCATCTCTTCATTTTCTTTAAACACTTCTTCTTCTACCTTTCTTGAACCCGGGCCCCTCATTACCCACCATATTTAAAAAAAAAAGATCTAAGTTTATGCTTAAAAAAAAAAGAGAAAAGTTATATAAAAAAAAAAAAAGAAATTCCAAAGTTTGTTTGTTTTGTGGTGTGGTGGTGGAAGAGAAAGCCTGCTGGCCGAAGAGAAATCCGGCCTTTGAGGTGGTTAAGGCGGGTTCCCCTTTAAATCTCTTATCTTTCTATCCTAAACACTTTGATCTCGCTTGGATTTGCCCATTGGGATTCCTTGATCTGTTCTCTTAGAACACTGAGAAGAAACTTTGTGTGATCATCATAAATCTGAGAGAAACACTTGTGTGGGTGAGGATCAAACACTTGAGAGTGTGAGATTTTTTATCTAACTTTTGTGTTGAGATTTTCAGGTTAAGATGTTTGGTCTTCTAAGGCAAAGTAGCAAGGAGAAACCCCCCACGACATTCTGCCTCTCAAACTCCATTTAAATATCCTTTGAATAATTTTGATGAGTTTGTTAGTGTGCAGGAAAAGCCAAACCAAAGATGTAAAGAGCATTCTAGACCATCTAGAGATGTGGCTGATCCAAAGAGGCGATTGCTCCAGTTTGATGTCCAAGAGTTTTGTGATAACTTTGAGAAGGGAATGATGAAAGCTCTCAAGGACGTCAGCAAGAGCCACAAGAAGAGTACATCCACATGTTCACCTGTAGCTGAGCCATCCTTGTTCATCAGTGAGAAAACTCAAGGTGAATCTGAAAACCATTTTGAAAAGCTTAAAGATTTTTCAGATTCTTTACCCATTTATGATGAATCTGATGAAGAGCTAATTGGAAGTTTGATCACCTGTGAGGATGAATGTGATCTTCCTTCTCCAAAATCTGATTTTATGATTGAGGATGGACTAACCTGTTTTGAGCCGGAATTTCCGAGCAGTCTTGTTCTTAATTTACAGGATTTTGAGGAAGAGCCATTCAACCATCCATATCATGGGCGACTTCCTGGCACTAGGACACCTTTGGATGATGATCTAGGTCCTATCTTTGATGAGGAGGATGAACCTGGTCCAGTCTTTGATGAGGAAGCACCAAGCATCAACATGGACAGTCATCTTTGCTTTGATCCCGGCACAACTCCTCCCCTTTTATCCACTGACATTCAAGAGCACTGTGAGAAACTTGATTTGATTTATTCTCTGCCTGAATTGTTTGTTAGAATCAGTTCTCATAATGTCAAAAGTTTTGGTCTAGACAATGTGAAAGAATTTTGTGTTTCAAATTCCATTTTTGATAACTTGATTCATTCTTTTGAGAAACTTGAACCTGATAAACTCTTTGATCAAAAATGTTTTCTAAATGACAATGACATCTCTTCTGGTCTTGGTTTGAGTTTTGATCAGTTTCTGAAATATCACAAAGGTTTTGATCATCTTGAAAAATCATTTGAGCTTGTTTTGCAACAACCAGATTTTTGTTTTCGAAAACCTTGTGATTCCTTTGTTTGTTTCAAGGATAATGGTTTTGATCTGAGTTTCTCTAGACATGGACTGATCACTGGTGATTTGTTTGCATTCCCTTGTGCCTTGGACGAATTTATGGTTAAGACTTTTCTAGGACAGAAATCACTTAGAACTGAAACCGATTTTTGTTGTGATTCTGATTTGAAACCTGCCCCTTCTTATTTTGAATCTGACCTTGATCTAAAGCTTTTGTGTTCTGAATATGATCAACCTAGGCTCGTCTTGAATATGTTCTGTGGTGTTTCATGCCTTGAAAGCATTCTGATTTGCAACACCTTCTTTGAAAAACATATTGAGCCTTGGAAAAGTAATTCTCAGTTTGAGCTTGATCTTTTGTGTTCTAAATCTGAGAAACTTGTGCATGTTGTGAAATTGTTCTTTAGGAACTATGAAATCATGAGCCTTGACACCATTCTGGTCTGTAATGTTTACTTTGATGTGTATCTTGACAGGCTGAAATGTGTGCAACTTGTTCTTGGAAAAGATAGCTTGATTTCTGATTTGCACAAGTACATGTCTTGCACATATGATCCTGGTATTTTAATGTTTGTTTTGAGTGTCCAGGATAAACATGTTCAGCCTCAGAGAAGAGAAAGCATTGGCCATGCTCGTCAGCCTGAAATTTGGAGATGCATTGATACATCCACTCAAACTGGCCACCTTGGAGATGCCAGCGACATAGGTTCAGTCCAAAGCAAATATATCGGCGTCCAGAAGGTCTTTCGTCTTGACTCTAATTTTCCTGGAAAGCCAACTCCCCAAGGTTTCACTGAGGCTTGGAATCACTTGAAAAACTTCACGGAGGAAGGAGTTATGAATTTTTCAAACAGGCGGTTTCCCAGTCCATCTATCTGCGAGTACCCAGCTTTTGAAGCAGATTCAAGCCTTGTGAAGAAGCGGTCTGACCCAAAGCCGATCATAGGATTCAATATGAGTCTCTCCTCTTTCTAGAAAGCTCAAATTATGATCCATTCTCCAAAACCGGCTAAACCTGTTCTACACTTGCTTCAATGGGAATCTAGCCAATCCAATTAGCTTCAAACCAGACCTTGGCGACCAGGAGATCAATCTACACAGTCAGGTCTGACACAAATCTTTCTGAGAAACTTCTTGGAAGCTAAGTGTTTACTTTCTTCTTCTTATTCTGATGTGGTGCTTGAAAATAAACAGTTTTGTGATGAAGTTAACCATCTTGAACCGGTACAGCCAAGTAGTCTTGTTTCTTTGTCACAGGAACTGAAACTGTTGGAGCAATCTGTCAGCACTGAACCAAAGGTGTTTCCTCAGTCCACCTCCTGTCCAAACCAAAAGCACTGTAAGGATCAAGGGTTGATTGTCCCTTCTCTTCATGAAAATGTTTTGAAACCGAGAAGTTCTAAGCAAAAACAAATCTTTACTTGGTTGAAAAATGTTTTGCTTAAACCATTTCATGATTTGTTTTCATTGAGCTGTGTTTTGAAAGAGATCTGGTGTAGGAAAGAGCATGAACCGAAATTACTTCATTCAAAGAAACCTTTTGATTTCGTTCATGATGAAAAGCTTTCAGCTTTTGCATTGTCTCATTCTTTTTCTAACAGTTTCACACCTTGACCTGATTTTGAAATTAGTAAATGGACTTTTGGCAATCAGTTCACTTGCTTGATGTATACCCACGTGCTTGATGATTATCCTAAGAGCTTGGATCCTGTTTTTGATGTCTTAAGGACAGAGAAATCTTTTGATTATTTCTTTCGCAGATTTGATGTGGTTTCTCTAGTTGTTTTGGATGAACAGGATAAGCATGATCAGCTTCCAAAGAGAGCAAGCACTGGTGAACGCCTAAGGACTTGTGTTCATAGAACATGGAACCATACATACTTGATGGAAATGGGTTCAGACCACCAAGGATGTTTCTGTCCAAACTTTTCATTCACTGAATTTTCCTTGAATTTTAATTCCTTTGAATATTATTTATTTCCTTTTGTTACAGGTAAAATGGATTTGAGGACAAATCCTTTTGAAGAGGGAGAGTATGATGCACCCAAAATCCAGCACCTTCCTGCTTGGTTCATGGACATGGCCCAAGATGGTGACCTTGTCGACCAGCTAGACCTAGCCGAGGTTTTCTCATCAGATTATGCAATCTTGGATGAGCTGAATACTCAAGTGAGCTGGACTGACACTATCATGGACGAGCTGAGCTGGACTAACACTCACCCGGACGAGCTGAGCAAGTTGGTTCGACCTTCCGAGCTGGTTCGACCATCAAACCATCCGAGAAGCTACACAGATATAAGTTCATTGTTCGAAGAATATCTTCTAAACCATGATGTTTCTTCACTTGAAACCACTTGTAGAATGTGCTCAACTTAATTATGGAACTCCTCGAAGAAGAATCAGATCAAACGGATTTCAGATGAGGGAGTTATGCCATGTACAAATCAGGTGATGTTCAGTTCTAGCGAATTCAGACATGTGTGGATCGTCCCGCGTGTGTCCGTATCCTTCTCAGAATGGTGTGTACGACCAGCATGAACCTAGACATCTTTCTGTATGTGGACTAGTCAACATCAGAATCCTCACTTTGACTAGTCTTCCTTGCTTTCCACACTTTGACTAGATCTAGTCAAATTTATGTTTTCTATGCATTGTTTTCTGCACTTTTCTTTATTTTTCTTTGACTCAAAACTCTATAAATTGTAGTCCCATTTCATTGCAACATCAACGAAATTCTTCTTCTTATTTGAGTTTTTACTCTCTGTTCTTTGCTTAGAACACTTTAGTTTCTTTGGTGTGGTTAGCTCCAAACGAACGCCTCTTTCTAGTTGGACCGGTGCGTCATATTCGGCAACTGATCGAGTTTGCTTCTTTGTTGGACCTGTGAGTCATATCAGGCAACAATCAAGCACCCAAGCAGTATCATTGGGTCCTTCCGCAACCCATTGTGTCGTCAATCAATCCATCAGTTCTCTTCAGAGTTCATATCTCTTCATACCGGACGAGTGATCAGATTTAGGGTGTATCACCCTGGGAGCCTTTCTACCATAGATTGAATGGTGCTGAACCTTTCGGAGACCACCCTTTCTAAGTAGGCTGCTAGAGCCGGATCTGAGATTCCAGGATCATCGGGTGAGTACTCTTCGTCCTCCATATCGGAATCGCTACCCAGTTGCACTCGGGTTCCATCGTTCGCAGCTTCTCGGCCTTCGGGTTTGTTATCGGCGGAGACGGGTCGACGAGGTGCATCTTCACTATCGCGTGGAGTATAGAGCGAAGCCATGGGTCAAACCTTAGTCTGGAACCGCTTCCACTTGTTGCCAGTTTCACCGAGGGTATGGTTCTCTTGTCAGAGGACAAGATTCTCTGCTTCTATGGCGTCTAGCTTCTCGACGCTTTGTTGTAGTTGCTTGGAGTGTTCTCCAAGTTGGTCTTTCAGGGTTTGAACTTCGAGGAGAAGTTCGGGACCTCCGGGTGTTGTCTCCCGAGCTTTGTGAAGATCGGTAACCTGACTCTGAAGAAACACGAGCTTGTTGAGGAGCTCGATCTCTCTTGGAGTCATCTCCGTTTGGTTAGTATTGTCCTCTAGTGTCATTGTCACTGATGTTAAGAGTTTTGAGGCTCCTAAGTCAAATGATAGTATAGTGGTAGTAAGTTGTCGAACCAGTTCTGAGGGATTCAAATGCAGAGAGAATGCAAGTATTTGCCTAATCTAAGTGCAGCCAGTGATTTGATGATTTCTAAACTAATGATTAAAGCTAATGCAAAGCAATAAAAATGATATTTTTAAGCTATTGGAAAGGAGAACTCATGGGTATAGGGATTTAGACCTTGGGTGATCAGGTTTCGAACTAAGGATGACAAATGAATCAATCAAACTATTAACCTTAAGCCTAGACACAATTCTAAGCAAGCTCTATGTCTAGATGAATGCTCATTTGCTAACATGTCTCAAACATCAAATGTCTTTGGTTGAATAACATGCAAGCAATCATTACTAACAAGTCTATTAGCTATCTTAGCATCTTTAACAACAAATCTCTTTGGCAAAGTACACTAAAAGCCTAGGAGAGTTGACTCAGGCATTTCATCAAACACCTGTCGGGTGAGAAATGCCTAGAGATCACCCTTTGAGTGGCCTACTCAAATGATGTATTAAGATCACTCTACTATGCAAGGAACAAGTATGATCTATACCTAAAACATCCTAGAACTAGCCTAATCACCCTTAATCACCCTAACCCATGAATCCAAA